>NW_021144767.1:2866483-2958792 GCF_900634625.1 Parambassis ranga
ACTTATTCCGCTTCTGTATTATTCTCCTTCTTCTGGACACATTTTCAGCAGAACTAGTCCCACAGCTTTAATGTGAGCGACCTGAAACTTTTACAGGACGTCCGGCTGTACCGGGACACCTGTGCTATGACTTTTCTTTCCGTTCCGACGTACGGTTTTCACGTAAATCGCAAAAAACCAGTGGGCGAACGACATAGACGGTGAATGGGGAGAGAGAGAGAAAAAGGCAAAAGTCACAAAAACAGGAAGCCGAAAACTGAGGGAGCCGTTTCCATGGTAACCTCCACAGGTGCTCTGACTGACTTCTCTGATGACATCAGCACAGATGGCTGCTCCCATTAACAATGCATTGGGTTCATTCAAACCAATGTAACTTCACTGTATTGATCCATACAGAGGCAGACACACACACACACACATACACAACCATACAGAAACATACACAACTACACTCGCACACACACACACACACACACACAGATTTTCAAAATAAAAGCCTCCAAATCATTACAGACCTTACTAGGCCTGGTAAACTACACACAAGCCACCCAGAAATATGCAGACACACACTATACACACCTGTCAACACACAGACACACAAACATGGATTTTCAAAATAAAAGACCCTGCACAATAACAGGATATGGCTGACGTGTAGATTTTCAAAATAAAACACTTAAACATGTTTTAACATGCATTAGGGAGTGTCCCCAACCCACCCCCCCCCCCCACACACACACACACACTTACACAGACACACACTGATTTTCAAAATAAAAGCCTCTAATTCATTACACAGCTAACTAGCGCTAGCCACCCCTACAAATTATACATCAAATCGACCGGCTCGGTCAGGACTACTACCCTCTGAGGTTTGGTAGCGATCGGATAAACAGTGTTTGAAAAAATCCAGAAAAACTCCGATCGACCCTCCCCACAGGCATCAAATTACTGTCAAACTCTGAAGGCATGGTGTTTGGGCATGCTTTCACACAGAACCTTCATTCAAAATGTAAAATGTAGATAAACATTAGACCTCTGACATATTGAGTCCCCATGTCTGTGCCACTTTTTGTTTTGACAGGCAAGCCACTTAAGCTGACCTAACCCCCCTCATAGGAAATAATGGGAAACTGGTGAGATCCCTGACAAAACCCAGCTAACTTTGGAAGCCTATCAGTCTGGCATGCCTCTACACAGAATATTCATTTCAACTGCAAACTGCTCATAAGGAGTTGGACTTTATCATACTGAGTCCTCATGTTCATGTCTTTTACCAAACTTCATAAAATAGCAGCCAAAGTCACATCCACATCTTTAGGATTCCTCCATTCAGAATGAATGGAGAAGCTTGGGGCCTATTAAACCTTATATAAAACCAATCAGAAACACTGTAAAAGCATGAAATGTCATCAGTGGCATCTTTCACATCTGCCGGTGATCAGGAATGAGGTTTGGTGGTATATAATGGGGCGGACCGGCAGCAGAGTGTGGGTGAGCGCGCATTGGCCCACTCAAAATTTCTTGTGAAATTTTCTAGGTTATATATACAATAGTTATTTCTATTTTCTTTCCTGTTTGGTTCTTCTGTCCTTATGTTCCTTTCTTTGGTTGGGATTGTTGGTGCATTATCATTGAGGGTTTTTCCTGTAGAACAGACCAAAAGTCCAGTTCATATGTTCACTGGGCCGAAGCCTCTGTCATAAAATCAATAATGTCATAATATGCCACCAGTACTGTTGTCCACAGGATGAAATCACACGTTTAAAAATGATTATTATTTAGATATATTTAACATTTCACCACAAGATGGCAGCAAACATGGTCAAACTCTCACCACCCTGTTTGCCAGTGATCTGTGTTTTTTATTGCCCATTTCTAAAATGGCAAGTGTGAGTAAGAAAAGGAAGGTTGACAGCGAAGGCCGAAGTTTCAGGACAAGTGGAAATGGAAGAAGAATGTGAGGGCAAGACATCTTGCACATTGAAACCTGTGTTGGAGCCAGACCTGCCCCCTTTACTGCAGCTGAGAGCCCAGTCTCTTCCTTCTCATCAGAGGTCCCTCGTTAATCGCGGGGTTACGTTCCAAAAATAACCCGCAAAAGGTGAAATCCGTGAAGTGATGGGCTTTATTTTTTTCAGTTATTCTAGATGCTTTAAGGCTGTGAACTCCTCACTACACACTTTATACTCCTTTCTCTCCTGTTCAAACACTGTCAGAGTTCAAACCTTCATAAAAATAAGTCCAGTGTTACAGAATGAAACCAAAGCACAAAGCAAAATAAAAGGAAATATAATAACTGAAGATTAAACAATGGTTTGTGAAATGGAAGTTGTGGCGGCTGCACTAAGATGAATGATAAGTTAATGTGGTCTGTTCAGAGCTGTCAGTAAAAGCTTGTTTAACTGGTTTCGGCTGTCCCGCCTAACAAATGAAGAGATTGCTTCCAAAACGCGATAAATCCAGAAAAAAGTGTTTTCTTTCCAAAAAGGGTTTATATGGAACTTCTAGTTTATGTTTCAAACTGTAATATATCATCATGAGTTTGTAATAACATCAAAAAATCTGATCTATATTTTGATTTTAAACATTTATTAAACACCCAAAAAGCTATAAATCCATTTCATCACAAAACTCATTTTATGTATTTATATATGTATTTCTAATAATATTATTTCGCCAGCTGTCAGTTGATCCACATGACAAAAGTTTTTCTCTTTAGTATGTGAACAGGAAGTGGCCGGTATTTTCCCTCCAGCTGAGTTTCGGGATTCTGTATGGAAGGCTTCCACTTTTTTCCCATGGAAGAAAAGGACTGCTCCATGGATACTGTCAAAGTTATTCATTTCACACAGCTAAAACACTCATTTAAAAGACGACTGGACATACTTTCTATCTACTGACAGGGCTCCGCCATGACAGTTGGAAAGCTGCCCTGTGATTGGTTGAATGGAAATGCTGCATTGTGCTGAAAATCAGGGCGTTTGTAGCAGATTGGGAAAAAAGGGAAGAAGCGGTGCAGGGAAACATGGCGGATAACGTGTTTTGTTACTAATTGATTAAAAACTTTAAACAGAGACCCCGTGTGAAACTTATTTTGGTGGTAACTCGTTTTCTTAAACAGTGGCGTTTCTCGCCCTAACCCTAACCCTAATAATGCTGCTCACAGCTCAGTGTCTCAGTGTCTTCACTCTTCAGTCCATCAGTCCAGTCTGACCCTTTGGATGAGATTCTTTGTGTCTGAGTCCTGCCTGCTTTTGGACTGTGGAGCTGTTTCTTCCTGTGTTTGGACCTTTTCAACCCTTTGTGGTCTCTTATTGGATTTTGTCTTTTGTCTGCTTTGGTTGTCTCTGTTATGTCCCAGGCTGAGGGGAAACCCACACACAGCATGTCTGCACCTCCCCACTCGTCCCCACTCTCAGATCGGCAGCTACACAGGCTGGTTTCAGTGTTAGGCTGCAGTTCATGAACTCAGAGCTGAGCAGTGCCCAAACAAACACAGAGACACTACAACACACTAAAGCTCCCTAACAAGAGAAAAAAGGAAAACCAATGACAAAGCTGGAACCTAAAACTCCTGCTGGGGAGTAATAAACTCCAGTAAACACCAAAGAAATCCAACCGCCGAGGCTGCGCTACAACAGCTCTGATGGACTGATAGAACACTGACTCATGCACAATAACATGAGGAAAGACTGAGTCAAACTTACACTTCCTCGGCCCAGGTTTTAACCTCTGCTCTCCACCATGCTCCACCCTGCAGGAAGAAACACAGTCAGAATGATTTTCTAACCAACATGAGTCCAAACTGCTGATCAACATGAAGCAGAGTTCCTCAGTTTGTCAGAGACACACAAACAGACTGAAACTCATCTGTGTCGACTCCAGAAGAGTCTCTCCTGATCTGCTCTGTGTTTATTCATGTCCTCCATTCTGTGAAATATTGCTCTCTGTCAGTGCTTTACTGTAAAATCCTCTTCATGCAGCAACAGTGTAGGTTTGATCTCAGCATTGTGCATTTATCCAAAGCAGCAAACAAGCCACACTGTCTCTGACTGTTTGTTCCTTTCACTCTATATGCAAACACAAGCCTGGTTCACATGTGTCATGGATGGAAGAGTTTCTGACACACTTCAAATAAATACATTCACTCATGTCTGTGTGTAGTTTTTACAGTGATAATATTGTAGTGTCTCCCTGCTCTCTGTCTCTGACTGAAGGAACTCCTCCTTCTACCATTGTGTTGTTGTCTCCTCTGAAGCTTCACATATGGATTGTTTCAGGAACATTTGTTTGTGGAAATAATTCAGTGGTTCTTACAGCTGAGGACATTAATAAGTAGGGCATCATTTTGTATTTGATCTGACTGAAAATCAGTCTGTATGTATTTTGACATGAAGAACGTGTATAAAGAAAAGTGAAGTTAACATGATGGACACTTAATGATGGAGGAAGATGAACATCAGGGATCAGTGATTATTTCTTCTCTGCAGTTTCAGTCCATCCATCAACAGCTGTGGATATATGAGCTAAACTGACAGACTGAGGAGGACTCATGCTCTGTGGTCTCTGTGTACCTGAGAGTCTTCAGACTACAATCTGGACTGTTGAGTAAAGCAGACAGCAGCTCCACTCCTGAGTCTCCTGGATGATTGTAGCTCAGGTCCAGCTCTCTCAGATAGGAGGGGTTGGAGGTCAGAGCCGAGGCCAGAGAAGCACAGCCCTCCTGTGTGATCAGACAACCTGACAGACTGGAGGTACAAAACATGTCATGAACTCAAGAAGAAAGAAGGAAAATCCAACAGATCTTCAACATGAACATGAAGCAGAATTTAACTGATGATCAAAAAGCTGGATCCTGACCTGAGAGTCTCCAGTCTGCAGTCTGGACTCTCCAGTCCACGAGACAGCTGCTTCACTCCTGAATCCTGCAGGTCGTTATTATCCAGGTCCAGCTCTCTCAGACTAGAGGACTGGGAGCTGAGAACTGAGGACAGAGCTTCACAGCTTCTCTCTGAGAGGTTACAGCTGCTCAGTCTGAGAAAAAAAAGAATGAACACAAAGTCAATGTTTTATTGTTCATATAAAAATCAACCATGTTTGAAATGGTTCATAAATCCACCTACAGAACTTTGTTGGAGGCTTTGACCACTGGCAGCAGCCTCAGAAGAGCCTCCTCTGAAGCAGAGTATTTCTTCAGGTCAAACACCTCCAGACCTTCTGATGACAGTAAGATGAAGACCAGAGCTGACCACTGAGCAGGAGACAGTTTATTTGTGGAGAGACGTCCTGATCTCAGGGTCTGTTGGATCTCCTCCACTAGAGAACGATCATTCAGTTCATTCAGACAGTGGAACAGATTGATGCTTCTCTCTGCAGACACATTCTCACTGATCTTCTCCTTGATGTACTGGACTGTTTCCTGATTGGTCTGTGAGCTACTTCCTGTCTGTGTCAGCAGGCCCCGTAGAAGAGTCTGATTGGTCTCCAGTGAAAGACCCAGGAGGAAGCGGAGGAACAAGTCCAGGTGTCCATTTGGACTCTGTAAGGACTTGTCCACAGCACTCTGGTGGAGGTGTTTTAGTTCAGGTTTGTTTCTAAAGACTTTAAACCACAGAGATGTTGTTTGTTGTTGTTCCAGCAGGTTGACAGCAGAGCTGATGAAGGTCAGATGGACATGAAGAGCAGCCAGAAACTCCTGAACACTCAGATGGATGAAGCAGAACACCTTGTCCTGGTACAGGCCTCTCTCCTCTTTAAAGACCTGTGTGAACACTCCTGAGTACACTGAGGCTGCTCTGATATCGATGCCACACTCTGTCAGGTCTGACTCATAGAAGATCAGGTTTCCTTTCTGCAGCTGATCAAAAGCCAGTTTTCCCAGAGACTGGATCATCTCCCTGCTCTCTGGACTCCACTGTGGATCTGTTTCAGCTCCTCCATCATACTTGATCATCTTCACTTTGGTCTGAACCACCAGGAAGTGGATGTACATCTCAGTCAGGGTCTTGGGCAGCTCTGCTCCCTCTCTGGTTTCCAACATGTTCTCCAGAACTGTAGCAGTGATCCAGCAGAAGACTGGGATGTGGCACATGATGTGGAGGCTTCGTGATGTCTTGATGTGGGAGATGATCCTGCTGGCCTGCTCCTCCTCTCTGAACCTCTTCCTGAAGTACTCCTCCTTCTGTGGGTCAGTGAACCCTCTGACCTCTGTCACCACGTCCACACAGTCAGGAGGGATCTGATTGGCTGCTGCAGGTCGTGTGGTGATCCAGAGGCGAGCAGAGGGAAGCAGCTTCCCCCTGATGAGGTTTGTCAGCAGCACATCCACTGAGGTGGACTCTGTGACATCAGTCAGGGTCTCATTGTTCTGGAAGTCCAGAGGAAGTCGACACTCATCCAGACCATCAAAGATGAAGACCACCTGGAGGTGCTGAAAGCTGCAGATTCCTGCTTCTTTGGTTTCAGTGAAGAAGTGATGAACAAGTTCCACCAAGCTGAACTTTCTCTCTTTCAGCACATTCAGCTCTCTGAAAGTGAATGGAAATGTGAACTGGATGTCCTGGTTGGCTTTGTCTTCGGCCCAGTCCAGAGAGAACTTCTGTGTTAGGACGGTTTTCCCGATGCCAGCCACTCCCTTTGTCATCACTGTTGTGATTGGTTCCTGTCTTCCAGGTGAGCCTTTAAAGATGCCTTCTGGTCTGATGCTTGTTTCTGGTCTGTGTGCTTTCCTGGATGCTGCTTCAATCTGTCTGACCTCATGTTCCTCATTGACCTCTGCAGTCCCCCCCTCTGTGATGTAGAGCTCTGTGTAGATCTGGTTCAGAAGGGTCGGCTCTCCTGCTTTAGCGATCCCCTCAAACACACACTGGAACTTCTTCCTCAGGTTAGACTTGAGTTTACGTCCACACTCTGCAGCAGGAGTTCCTGAACAAACAATAAATGTCATTAATAAGTGAACGCTACAATAAATGTGTCAAATAAATATTTTCTGTCTCCATGAAATCTGTTCATCAGTTGTAGACAAACAGTTTGTGTTTTCAGTCAGAAGAGTTCACAGATGTCTGCATCATATTAACAGCAGAGTGTGTAAATGTAAACTTCATTTCCTCTTTCCATCATGTTAAAGCTCTTCAAATCCTCTTACTGCTCTGCAGACGCTCAGCCAGCTCCTCCTGCTTCATCCTCCTCAGGAAGTGCACTGTGATCTGCACTAATGACTCTCTGCTGCTCCTCTGCTCTTCATCCTCCTCATCCTCCCTCTGACTCTCTGAGCATTCTGGGTAATCTGGACTCAGGAGCTTCTGGATCTTCTTCAGCTCATCCTTCACAAACCTGACAATGTTCTCCTCCAGCAGCTGGAACAGAACAACAGAGTATAAACTCTCAGACTTTGAGGAGCAGAATAACAGTTTAGTGTTTCATGATATTACAGCTTATGTTCATACATGTATTACTTGAATCTACAACATTAGATATGAAGTGTTGTGTATGCACAGCTGCTGTAGTTATAAGTATTACTACCACAGTTCTGTCTCTGTGAATGCTTGCTCAGGGGTCAGGCTCTGGGTCTCTGTAGAGCACCAGGACTGTTGTGTTGTAGTTAGAATCTGTTTCACTCACCATAAATATGGCGTCCTGAGCAGGAGTCTGAACACTGGGTTGCTGCAGTCTGTGACAGAAACATCAGCATTTAACAACACAATCACTTCACTAAGTGTTTTGAACAGATACACAACAGTCAACAGACTGGTGACAAACAAGCATTGTTGTATTAAAAAATGAAAACTATCCCAACTCCACACATCCAGCTCATGTTGAACCTGTTGCTGCTGCTTTAATGACTGAAGCACAGCTTTAAGAGTTCCATTCCACTTCCACTGTCATCATATGTTCACATTGATTTAGACCAGGGGGGTTCAATTAAAGTCCCTGAGGTCCAGCTGTTCACATTTCCTCCAAGTCAAAGGTCTGAACTGATGTCTAGCTTGTGTCTTATTAGCTTCCCCTATGTCCACATGTTCATATGTTTCAGTAATATCTATTGTCAGTTTTCAATGCAGGAAATGTTTACCTGGGGCACAGCTAGCTCTGTTACCATGAGTAAAAGTAGTCCCAGGCAAATACATTGAAGGCCTTTATTTCAGATGAAAGAAACTGAAACCTCAGACTGAAATAAATACAAAGTGCAACAGTCAATAGACTGGTGAAGAAAATTAATTAATACACAAAATGTGTGTATTAAAAATGAAAACTATCCTGACTCCACACTGTTCAGCTGCATCCAGCAGGTTTGTAATTTGTTCTTCTTCACATATTCTGCTTTAATGGCTGCCAGCACAGCTGTAAGAGTTCAGTTAAATCTTCCACTCACCATGTTTCTCTTTCTTTAACATTAAGCGATGTGCAGCAGGATGGGTTTGTAATGAATCGCAGTCAGACAATGATGCAGTGTCATGATATAGAGTCTATATCATGTGTTATGACTAAGTCATATTTTGTGTGTGTGAGTGTTCTCCCTCCCCGCCAACAGGGGGGAGAATACTATTGGTTCTACAGCTGGATGACATGGAGCTCGAGGATTGGAGGACACAGATGGGCTCTGAATTTAAAAACCCTCCACATCAGCCACCCGATGCTCTTGCCCTCCTCTCCACATCTCGAGAAGACTGCACTCGATTTTTACTTGTATATTGGACATTAGACTGTGAATATTAATTTATGTAATTTAGACTCGTCGTTTGATTTTGGCTTTACCTAGAGTAATTGAATTTAAGTTATTATTACATACCAGGCACATTTGAGTAGGGGTGAGAAGCCGTTTTTGTTTATTCGTTTTCTCCTGTTTTTTGTTAGGAAGTCAGAGAAGTCACCTGTATTTTTGTTTGAATCTCTTTTCTTTTGTTCAGGAAAGACAGGAGCTGAGAACCTTAGTTGTTTTGTTTGTTATTTTGGCATTGCTCACCCTGAAGGTTTCTGTTGTCTCGGTTCGTTTATAAATACATTTATATAAATTCCATTCGTCGTTGATATTTTTTCATATCTACCTTGGGAGTCGGAACAGGAGGAAGAGTCACTTTATGCTACAACTAGGTTTCCCCTAGGCCGGTTGTAACATAAATTGGGGGCTCGTCGATTCTTTTGAAAGCGTGTTGGTAAGTAAAACGTTTGTTATCGGTAAGTTAAATTTGGCTCGTTCGTGTTTTGATTCGTGTCAGTAAGTAATTGGCAATTCGTCGTTTTTTTTGGAATATTGTATTTTTCATATTACTCTGCATAATACTGGTTGACAGTTTTGCTCTGAATATGAAGTTTGATCTAGAGTATTTTGTGAAGAATCCTACAGTCCAGCAGTTGGACAAGTGTAGGAAGGTGGATTTATTAATGATTGCTGCACGTTTTCAGGTCAGAGTGCCTCAAAACGTTAAAAAGGAGGAACTGAAAGAGCTTTTGCAGGAAAAGCTAGTGGAGGAAGGTCTGTGTGTGTCTGTGCCCTCTGTAGAGGAGGCGGCGAAAGCTGACGTGAGCTCCCGTGACACGGTGCGGCCCAGCCCAACCGCTCCCTCTGGTCCGTCTGTTACGCCTGCTATGACGGCAGAGGAGATGCAGCTAACTCTCAGAATAAAAGAAATTGATTTGAGAAATCGTGAGTTAGAGGTGGAGGCCATGCACCTGAAGGTGAGGGCCTTAGAGCTAGAGCGTCTCCCCTCTGCGACTCCACACCCATCTGCCTCACGACAGGTTCCTCATTCTCCTCGTGACACATTTGATGTGAGCAAGCACATTGCTTTAGTGCCACCATTCAGAGAGTCTGAGGTGGATTGCTATTTTAGTGCCTTTGAAAGAATCGCAACCACTCTGAATTGGCCGGTTGTAACACATGACACTGCAGACCTTTGTTATTTCCTTTACTTAAAGCCTTCAGAAACCACCATGAGATGATAACATGACAACATAAATACATACTGATACTTTCTATTATACATCTACAAACACAGACCTGCTTATGGGTCTTTTACAGAGCCAAGCAGACCCACATGATCATTGAAGAACTCTGCTAAGTTACAGAAACAGGACTTAAAGTGGTATCAACATTTTTGAAATGTTCACTTTTCATGGACACAGAGCTGGATCAGTGTCCATGATGGCCACTACAAGAGACTGAAAAACTGTTATCACACAATTTATTTGATCACAATTTGACCAAATTCAACCAAAAACACCGAAGAACAGAAGCCACCTTAAAGTTCTGCACAGGCTGTGTTCAAGTCAGAATAATCAGCAGTGTGAGGTACGTGCAAAAATCCAAACCAGGACCCTGGGAATCTGAGGAGGAGGAGACTAGCTCCTAGCTACATATAGGCTGACAGCTACAGTCGTTTTGGGAAGTTGGTCAAACTTTCTATATTTCTGCATAAATATGACCCGAAACACGATCAATGCTGAATTCTGCAGGCCGACAAATAAACTTTACTGTTGGACTGCATGTGGTTCAGACGAGTCCAGATGGAGATGAAGAGTGAAGGTGTCATGCTGCATGCTGTGTGTCAGTCATGATGTCAGTTTTAGCTACGGTCTGCTAACATGAATCTATTAATGACAGACTGATTCCCATTGAACTGAAGTATGGATCCTTTACTCGCTGTCTTTGTTTTAAGAGTTCAAATACACAGTATTGCTGTATTAGCCTAATGTACTAGCGGAGCATCGTCTGTTAGTATAATATTTACATACAGTGTATGAATCTATCATTTATTTAAATGTTTTATTACTGAAATGTCTTTCCATACTTTGTTTCAGTGGGCTGCCTTTCTAGTACAGTGAGGCAGATGTTTAAGTCATGTTTATGCAGACATATAGAAGATTTTAAATGATTCATACACTTTGAAGCAGCACTGTAAATATGCATTACTCTGTGCTACAGATGCTCCAAACCATCAACCACCTGCAGAGCAAACAGACACATACAACCCCAAGAGTCCAGCAGAGCTCATCACAGCATGGAGACACTTCCAGAGTGATTCTTACCTTTGACCCTCAGATGGCTGATCAGCTTTGAATTCAATGGGCTTACCCATCGACCGATCACTTTTCATGGACACACAGCTGGGTCCAGGTCCAGCAGAGTCTGCTCTCACATCCTGGATCCTGAGAGAATCACAAACACTGACTCTGAGCTTCTTCTGGAAAAATGATGCTGAACATCATGTTACACTTTAAATGTTTAATAATGATGGAAACAAACTGCAGCTGTGACATTAACTCTGACCTTTGACCCTCAGATGGATCAACAGCTTTGAAATAAATGGGATAATCCTTTGACTGATCACTCTTCATGGACACACAGCTGGCAGGTCCAGGTCCAGGCCCAGGTCCAGGTCCAGGTCCAGGTCCAGCAGAGTGTGCAGTGTGCTGCTGCTTTGTTCTTGAACACACAGATGTGTGAATAATGTGAGTGTGAGCTCTGACATGGAGAAGAGTCATGGACAGTCAGAGACGGTCCTCTTACCTCTGAGCTTTGGTCCGGCTCTCATGGTCCCCACACAGAGGGCTTTTAGAGGGAGGGACTCCCTCCTCTCTGTCCTCACACTGACTCATAGCAGAGCTCACACCTTCACACAAACACAGCAACATGACACAGAAACACACAGTCAGCATGTTGTTATTGATCCTTCATGTAGATGCTAACAGGCTAATCATGCTGTTAGCTTAGCATCAGAGCCTCAGACCAGGTTTGGTTCTCAGGCTTTTATTTTGGTGAGTCTGTAAACACACCAACATCTCTGATGCTGTTATTATTGATGTCACATGCTGTAAGTGGAACAGTGCACACACACATTCAGTGTTTGCTTCAGAATTCTGTCACTTCTCTCCATGTGTGAACATGTGAATAAATGAACATGTGTTCATGTGTGTTTCTGTCACAGTGTGAACAGACTGAGTGAAGCACTGAGACCTTCCTCTGTAACAGTCTGTGGACTGTTTTCTATAGAAAGGACAAACACATGAGCAGCTACTGTCTGAGCTCTGAGGACTGACACACTTCTCCTCATGGCAAATATTAGATTCACATATTTATGAAGCCTTGAAGAGAAAATGTTTCTTCTGATGAGTTTCAATCATCGATATGAATTCATGAAAAATAAAACATGACAAATTTATAAATGTTTTAGTTTTAGTCATAAGAATCATCTGAACTCAATTCAACCAGATGCACCTGAACGCACCATGAACTTTAAACCAACCAAACTTACGTAACGTGGCGCGCGGCTGTTGCGCAGCACAGGCGCGTCAAACCGGAAACAGACTGATCTGATAAAGTCAGAATAAAGCGACCTTTTCTCCGCTTGAAGCTTTGAACGAGTCGATCTGAGTTTCAGAGCAAATGAAGCTGCTGAACTTTACAGAGAGAACGATCAACAGAGACGCTTGTTGTTGGTTCCGCGTTTCAGGGACTTACTACAATAAAGATCCATCAGTTACAGGCAGTAAAGATCAATGAGGTGATCACACTGATGATTGATCAGATATCGACAGACTCACCTGCTGAATCAGTCCTGACTTCCAGAAGTTTCCACCTTCGTGTGTGGAGCTGCTGGTTCTGCTGCAGTCTGTCTGACAGGAGCTCAAAAACCAAAGTTAGTCCACAGAAGCCACGCCTTTAAACCAGGACACGTGATTTAAAACATTAAAACATTTTAAGCCATGCCTTTAAAATCACATCTGGTTAAAGTTTATCAACTTTAACTTTAAGAACTGCAACAAAATAATGTGTTAAAATCTGTTGTGTAGCAACCAGCAGTAATTGAAATGGCCATGTTCAACAACCAATAGTGAAAGAGATCGGCCTGGTAAGGGGATCGAACCGGCGACCTTGGAGTTCTTAGCGCCACGCTCGAACCAGCTGAGTGACGAACTTCAGTCCTAATAAAAACATTCCCCGACCGGGACAACAGACCTCTCAGGTCATCTGTCTGAATGTGTTTGGATGACAGCAGGGGGCCAAGTTGTTGTTTCACACTCTGAAACTCTTCAGTAAGATGTTCAGATCAGTGGGTCCAGGCTTCGCACTTCCTCCATGTTTCAGTACATTCATATCAGAACATACAAAGACTGCGTGAGCCTCGTTTCTATGAAGTGAAAGTGCACAGAGCCCTTTGCCCACAGATCACTCACTTTTTATGTCAGGGTAAAGTTACCGCTGTTGGCTCATGTGCGTCATTACGCACAGCGCTCTGTCACTGTGCAGACTTTGTTGAGTCCCCTGTTGTGTGACGCCGCAGGAAGGAACAACGATCACATGACGTCAGAAGGCGGCCGCAGGTTATCATGACTGTAAACAGTCACATGATGAAACAACAGAGTGCTGAGGCTGCAGCTCTGAAGTGTGGAGCTGAACTAGAGCTTCTGTTATTCAGCAGTGATCTGCTCATTAACGGTCTGCTGCTCCATGTACAGCAGCCTCCCTGTTGTTGCTCTGTCTGTGTCTGTTTACATGATAACAGCTGTGACACAAACAGAACAGTGATGGACTTTATTCAACCTGCTCAGCGAGAGAAGCAGCGAGCAGCTCTGATAGAAGTCTGTCTGCACCATCATCAGGGTCTGATGCTGCTGCAACAGCCGGACTCTGGGACAAAGTGACGTCAGCAGATGTCGGGTTGTCCTCTGAGTCTCTGAAGCAACATGCGGCTCAGCTGGAAAACAGCTTCTGATGGAGCTCTGATAGTCTGACTTCATCTCTGAGAGGAAGAAGAGGGAGAAGCCGCTGCGCAGCGCGCGGACTCTCTCCAGCAGCAAAGTGCAGAGATCATCAGAGCTCCACATGAGCTGAACATGAAGAGACACAGTCCGCTAGCAGCTCCTTCACTGTCGGCCTGCAGCGCTGCTCCCACACTCATCTTGACTCTTTCATCCACACACAGAAAACACGAGCGGAATGGTTGTGCTTCTCGATGTGGAGAAGAACCCGCGTCAAGAGCCCAGAGCCCCCACTCAGAGAGCTCATCCTCACTGCCCGTTCAAACAGGAGCTCTGTGATCATGCTGCTGCACACTGCACAGCTCCACCTGGTTCACTGGGGTTTGTTTTGTTAGTGTTAGTTCATGTGTTTACTTATATACTAAAGCAGTGATAAACCTATATTTACTAAACATATAAACCTATAGAAACAATACATTAATATTTTCAAGACTGACTTTATTAATCCCTGTGGTTAATTTATTTATTTATTGTAAAAAAAAGGGTTTTCATAGTTTCCTTTTAGGGTTTCCTCGGTGTCAGTTTGATATTACATCCTTGAACCAACCAAGATAAAAAAAGAAGATTTTGCGCAGTTTTTGTAACAGTATCAATTAGTCCATCTGCTGCTTAAATAAAATAATGTGTCATGTGACTTTACTTATGCAACATGTATGATAATGTTCTGTCTCCTCTCATTTCCAGACGTGCAGCCAAAAACATGTGCAGTGATGATATGTGACGGTATCATCATGGTCTCAGAGAGAAGAGCTGAGTGTGTCTGTTCTGATCTGTGGATGCTTGTGTCTCTTCTCCCCTGTAGTTTCCTGCTGGTTGCTCCGTCACACGCCCTCTGCTGGTGAGCCGCGTCATTACACACAACCGCTCATGTAATGAGGTGAATTTATAACTTTTGACTTTATATGGAGGAGGGATTGATTTTGGAATGAGGAGGCTGCAACCTGCGATGGCACCACTAGGTGTCAGCGTTTCACAGCATTGGTGGTTCAGTGGTAGAATTCTCGCCTGCCACGCGGGAGGCCCGGGTTCGATTCCCGGCCAATGCAATGACCCTTTTAACTGAGGAACATGTGAGGGGACATATATTCACCGTCACATCTATGCTGTTGTTCAGTAAGCTGTTTTTATATGTGTTAACAGACCTATCTGACTTCTGTTAACATCACTGTGACACACACACAGAGGCACTACACTTCACAGACGAGCTTCAGTGGTACAGTGCACATCACATTTGAAACAAGAGCACTTACCATCACTGGTAGTGAAGGTGTCACAGGAAGAATTACTGTGATGTTTTACCTTTAGAGCCTTTTTATAGAACACATTCATTTGATTTAAATTAAGAGTGTTTGTTGGTGCAGTAGCCAGCATGAGCACTGTAGATGTCTTTATTTAAAGAAGAAAAAGAGCAGTTGATCTGTCCTTAACAGAGGAGGTGGCCTCAGACATCATCTTTGTAGTCGTTAGCCAGTCATTAGAAACAGCAGACTCAGACCATGTTTCACCTCTTTCTGAGCCTCGTTAGTGCAGTAGGCAGCGAGTCAGTCTCATCATCTGAAGATTGTGACTGTAACTCTCACAAGGGGCACTTGTTTTAGAGCCAGAATACAGATTACAAAGAGCACACTGTATGTTTACATGTCATCCAGGTCATGTTCATAGAGACCACTGAAGCAAGGCGTCTGGACTTGTAGAGTTTTCTTGAAGACGTTTCTCTGCTCCTCCAAGCAGCTTCATCAGTTCTACCTGTTGGTGGGAAACATGGTTTATATGTGTTGAGGACCTCAGTGGGTGGGTCTGGGTCAAACAAACAATAGCACTAAATGTTTCCATACTTACCTGTGTTGGTCTGGCTGACTGAGTCTGCTGTTTCTAATGACTGGCTAACGACTACAAAGATGATGTCTGAGGCCACCTCCTCTGTTAAGGACAGAGGTTTGCACGTACTCACAGCAAGAACACAGGGCTGTCAACCAGTCCCCTCCAGCAGTCTCATAGTCGTTAGCCAGTTGCTATCTGTTAGCTTTGCATTGTTGAGGACAAGACGGCAAGTGACTGAAGATAAGCATCCATATTAATGGAGGTCCACATGTCTGAAGTCAGACTCCCTCCCTCCACCCTCCGCAGTTGAGCCTCGGCCTCCTTCTCATATTTGTCATCCACCATCTTCTTTAGAGCCTTTCTAGAAGGCAGGCTGGATGTGGGGTCTGGCTTTCCCACAGACTCTTTAAAGCCCTGATCAGCCACTATAGAGAAAGACTGGGGGGCTTTCACCACCACATGAACAAGAGCCTCATCAGCTGTTCTGCTCCACTGACACAGAGATAAATACACTGTCATGTGACATTACATTACTGTCATGTGTTGAACCATTGTGTAACAGAATGTGTACTCCCACTTTGGAGAACTGGAGAACATTGGATCAACTGCTCCCATCATCAAGTCATAAACAGAAATGTAATGCAATATGAATGAGACAGTTGGTCCAGACCTAGCATCCAAAATCCCTGATCATGTAACAGAGCTAAATATCAGAACCATCAATAGTAACTGAATCTCTCTGTCTGCAGTTAGTGAGCAAGAAGTGATCAATACTGCCAACACATAAAAAGAACTTCTCCACAGACTGTCCTGCTATTGATATGTATATATCAGTAAAAAGCTGATTAATAACATGACAACAGCCTTAACACACATCTGGAACCTGTCACTTCAAAGCATCTGTGTCCCAATGGACATGAAAAGTTGCAGCACTGTTCAAAAATGGAAACAAACAGAACTTCACACACTACAGACCAGCCTCACTGCTGCCTCACTTCTCTAAAGTCCTTGAAACACTGTTTAATGATCGCTTAGAAACATTTATTGAAGAACATCAGTTATTAAATAACTGATTTAACTGACAGAGTACAATATGTGGAGATGGCAGTTTTCTTCTAGGTGACTTAGCATTGCTTGTGGTGACCACCAGGGGTCAGTATTAGGCCCTAAAATATTCAACTTGTACATTAATGATGTATTCAATGTATCTAAATGATTAACATGCATATTATTTGCAGAGGACACTGATATATTTCACTATAATAACCTTATAAACACTGTAAATAATGAAATGGATGGATCAGCCCTACACACTACAGTGTAGACTAGCTGCACCACCTGCTAAACACAAAGGTTGTAGGTCTGGTCTTAAAGGTGGAGGTGGTTTCTGCCTCTTTAATCCAGATTTACACCTGGTTCCAGAGTGAGGGCTCCTGGTGATTAAAGGCTTCCCTACAGGGATTCATAAAGTACCGTATTTTCCGGACTATAAGTCCCACTTGTTTTCATCCTTTGGCTGGGGGTGCGACTTATACTCAGATGCGACTTATTTATATATTAAAATATAGAATTAGTCAGCCTGTGTCCTGACGTCTCATCACAGATGTGATGGCAGCTGTTCTGTCCCTCTCCTGACGTTCTCTAGCTTGTCCACACTTTGAGCTCTGAGCATTCATGGAACGTGTGCTTGCAGCTGAGCCTCAGACCTCACCTGGCAACAAGGAATTCAATTTTCTGATTGGTCGATAGGTCGCTAAGTCCAGACAGCTATATGAGCACCAGATCCAGAAAATATGGTCAATCTTTCAGTCAGTCTGGTTCTGACATCACTCCGGCCACATTGCAGAGGTGGAGCTGCTCTGCTCATGATGTCACTGCTGCTGTAAAAACACAGACACAGACATAAGAAGTGCACAAAGTGTTTTGCAGTCATGTAGCATGTGATGCAAAGCTGACAGATGAAAGTCATGTCTGAAGCAGCACAGTGCATTTCCATCTGCTCAACACAACAACACAGGTCAGAGTCACACTGTAACTGATGCTTCACAACAAGTTGTGTAACTTCTGGTGTTTTTCTTTACAATCAGCCCTCAGGTCTCATGATCAGTGAAATATGAAGGAAGTGTCAGAACCGGTCTGACAGCTGGGTGACTCTGCACTCAGACCTGTTCTATCCACTGTTAACCCATTCATGTCAGTTCTGTGTCAGGTGTCCTGTTTTCAAGGCGTGGTTTCTCTGGAGTTACTTCTTGTTCATTTCCTGACAGACAGCAGCAGATGAGCAGCTCCACACATGAAGCTGGAAACTTCTGGAAGTCAGAGCTGACTCAGCAGGTGAGAATCTGTCAATATCTGATCAGTGATCAGTTTGACCACCTCATTGATTTTACTGCAGTGTAACTGATTGATCTTTATTGTTGTTTAACTGAAACGTCTGTTCTACAATCGCTCCCTCTCTGAAACTCAGAACAAGTTGTCTAAAACCACTTTAAATAGAAAATGTTGGTTTATGCTGAGTTTATCAGATCAGTGTGTTTTTTACTTGTAGTTGAACAAACTCTCAGGTCACATGATCAGTGAGAAATGCAGGGAGTGTCAGAACCAGTCCGACTGGATGACTTTCTGTGATGTTTGTTTTCACTGACCTGCACAGTTTAAAAAATCCTGAATGTAAATCTTCTTTGTTGTGTGTTAGCAGATTTGTTTTAGGAAACTCACCAAAGAAAATGCATTGTAAGCTAAATGACCGTTGCCACATTCTCCCCCCAAAAAAGTCCTCCACAAACATAATAAATGTCTAATCCTAATATTTTTAGTCTTGAATAAACACAGACATGTTGGCCTATCTGAACCAAGCGTTTATTGCCCTCAAATTGTCACGACCTGGTGTTTGTTTATGGTTTTGTTTTCCTGGTTTTGGGTTTTTAGTTTAATCTGTGTTTAGTTATTTTCCTGTAGTCCTGGTGTTTTGTTTCTCTGGGTTTGTGTTTAGTTCTTGTCTTGTCTTGTGCTTCCTGTTTTACTTTGGTAGTCCTGCCCCCCCCGTGCATTGTCTTGAGTTTTACTTCCTGTGGTTTCCCTCCTTGTGTGATCACCTGCCCTCATGTGTGTCACCTGTGTCCCGTTGTCTTCCCTGGTCCCTTTGTATATAGTCTGTGTCTTCCCCTTTGTCCTTGCTAGTTCGTCTTGTCCGGTGTAGGGTTTGTTTCTGTCCTTGTCTCGTCCATGCCATGCCTTGATCCTCGCCTACCATGCCATGTACTTCTGCCTGACCTCAGGGTGCTCCAGGTAGTTGCTTTGTTCTTATGTTTTTGTTCCTGCCTTTTTACGCCCTGTGCCTGTTTTCCTTTATGTAGTTTTACCACGCTGAGTGTGATTGTTGGTTTTTGTGTTGTTTTGCCTTCCTGGCTTTGAATAAGGAGCTTTTTGTTAGCTGTAACCGCTCTGTGCCTCTGCAATTGTGTCCTCCCCCTGACGAACCCTGACACAAATATGACTGATTATTGCAAATTTACAGAAGAAAGACAGGAATTTTTATTACTCGTGATTTTTTTACTTTTATGTTCTTTATATTCTAATTCACCAAATATTTATAATATAGCAAAACAACTGTAAGAGTGTCAATTGGTGAAGTCTCAGCTTTCATATGACACCTTGTTTGTGTGACTTAAAGTATCACAGAGCTAGCAATAAGAATGTGGCAAGTGTGTCGACTTTGATATGAGAATTTTATTTTGATGAGTGATGATTGATTTGCATGGTGTTGAAGTTATGTTTGATGTGTGTAAAGATGGCTTATATGTGCTTGTAGTAGAGTTTCCAATGTTTAATTTGATATGCAATGTGATTATTGTTTACATGGTTAGTACAGTGTTATATGGCTTTTATTCTTTGGGTGCATGAAAAAGCCCCCAAATTTGGGTCCCTTGGGGTAGATAGGGTTAAAGTCGTGGTTTCTCTGGAGTTACTTCTTGTTCATTTCCTGACAGACAGCAGCAGATGAGATGTTATACAATTGCTCCCTCTCTCAAACTCAGATTATATATCCACACATAGTGACAGGTAATTAGTGCATTCTAGTGGTACACATGCGTAATTACAACTGATCCTCACAAATCCATTCGTTCTCTAGTAACCCGCTTTGTCCTGCAGTGCAGGCTCACAGGGGGCTGGAGCCCATCTCATCACAAATCCTTCCAGAGAAATCTACCTGACGTGTGGATGACACTGCACTCATATCTGTTTGATCTACTGTTAACCCATTCACATCTTCAGTCCAATTATCTGAACTCTACAGTATTTTGGACAGGCTATGAACCAACTGAAAGACTTTACAGTGTGTTATTAATATACACACAGACATACAGTATGTGATGTCAAATATCCCCTTCAGTCTGTACATGAGAACCTGGGGGTGACCTTAAGGTGTTACATGTGAGGTTAAAAACGTGAGGTCAGTCCTGATCTGGTCCTTTTGGGATGAAATGAAATAAATGATTAAACATTCCAGTCATTAAGTCACAGCATCTGCTCACGTAAACAGCTGCAGCCATTTGAAATCATTTCAGTTATTTTTTGTACACACAGCACCCCATGTTGACAGGAAACATTTCTGCAGATTAAAAAACAAAAAGTGAAATATGATTCAGATGGTTCTAACCTTCAGTCCAGCTGTGTTTGATGATGCTGATTGGACTTGATGAGGACAGACACACACCTGTCTGTATAAGACTTACAGCTCACAGTGCATGTTAGAGCACATGAGGAGCATGAGGTCAAAGGTCAAACTGACTCTGACTGTCTGTGGGACCCTTTGTATTTTTCATCAACAGAAAAATGATCCAACCAATTATTGTTTTAAACTGAGACTCACTGGCCCTGGCTCATTGACTGTGATGAACATATGTCTGAACACATTTTCATTGACCCACACACACACTATTATATACAGGATGTTTGGGTCTACTGGACCCAGGCATATAAAAGTGTGAAAAGTGCAGTGTTGTACCCTCATACCTGGGCCTGCTGTTTGACAGTCCCAGGTAGTGAAAGTGATCTCAGGGAGTTGTTGGATCAAATAAATGTAATTATGTGCAGTTTCATTAACATTTGTGTGTTTGGTTTAAAACCTAAACTTAAAATGTAAACTTGTTGAAGCAACACAAACCAACTAAGTCAATTCAACACAACATTGTTGAGTAAACTGAACGATCACCAACCTGATACCTACACCTGACACCAGGTGGCAGCACTTGGCTGTGTGACATGCACAGTTCCCCTTTGATGAAGTTGTCCAATTTACTTAATATAGTTATGTCAACAAGTTCCACAGAACTTAGTTGTGTTCAATCGAAATAACTAAATTATGTGAAGCTAACAAGACTGTGTTAAGTCGTTTCAACATAATCTGACATTTATTACACTGACACACCTAACACCAACTAAACAGCTCACATTTCTACACTGAAATAAATGTGGGTTGATATTTCCTTAAAGAGCTTGTCACGTTTTGCACTCAGAAAGTGCCTGTAATCTTTATTCAGGAGTTTGAATTAATGAGTAAACATTAAATTAGTACATGTTAATTAGTTCCTAAAATATGGACTTGAATTGTGCCTTTATTATGAGAATAAATATATAAATATTTATTTTCAAATGTATTTCTGTAGATTATTTATTGTGATACTATATTTGAAAGATGTCAGCAAGAAAAACACACGAGGAGCAGGAAACAACAGGACACAGGTGAGACACATTAGGGCCAGCAGGTGATCAGCAGAGGAGACACAAGGAAGTGAAGACACCTGAAACGAGAGGCATGTTAGAACTACATGAAGCTGCTTGGAGGAGCAGTGAACCCTCTTCAGACAACTCTATAACTCTGCAGGTTCTACACTTGTTCACAGCTACTTCACTTGCAGCTAGTTCAAACTTTGAAGGTCCAGCCACTGTCACTGACGGTGTCTCCTCTGTTTCAGCTGAAGACACAGCTGGACTGATGGCAAAGCCCGCTGACTGTGAGTACAGTCTTCTCTCTGTACACCACACACACCTCAGTGCGAGTATTTGGGTTTTACTGACCTTACCTTTGACCTCTCTGACCTCACAAAGAGGGCAGAGTCCAAAGGTCAGCACCAGTTCCTCTTGAACACACCATAAACCAGCTGATAGACTGATGATCTTTATTCTTTGATTGATCCCAAACTGGGAAATGTCAGGCACTCAGCGTTCTATACACCCTGAAGCCCATCAGTCCTCACAGGACAGAGGGCAGGGGTTCCTGAACGCACCACAGAGGTCATCATCTTTCTCTGCTCTCCTCTCAGACACGCACTTTGTGGATAAACACAGAGCCGACCTGATCCAGAGAATCAGCAACATCGACCCCATCCTGGACCAGCTCTTGGGCTCGGTCATCCAGCAGGAAGCATATGATCGGATCAGAGCTCAGCCCACCAGCCAGGACAAGGTCAGGGAGCTCTACACGTTCCTGCAAGCTGGAACAGAGCCCAAAGATAAATTCTACCACATCCTCCAGACGCACGAGCAGCTGCTCATCGATGACCTCAATAAGAGGTAAGCTCTGTGAGGACACCCAGGCCTGAACACCAATGTTATCATGAGGGAACAATATATATTCTATATTTTACTCGTGTTACCTTTACTTTTCCCTTCGTTTACATATAAACAGAGTTTTTGGCTCTGAAAGATCTTGAACCCAGGGATCCACATAAAGAAAAGAGACCCGGCCTGTATAGGCCAAAATAGGGTTACAATAATATTCTCATAACAGAATATGTCTTTACATATAGATAAGGACATATAAACACATGTATACACAACCATGTACCATGTAAAACATGGCCTCTCAATGATCATTATAATTATTCTCATTATCAGCTTAACTGATTATAAATATCAACATTAACATGAGACAATTTGGCTGGACCATTACTTTCCATACTAGAACTACTCATCTCCCATTTTCTTTTTTTAAACCACACAAAAAAACAGAGAGAGGAAAATGTATTTTAACATCATAATATGAACAATATTTTTAAGCACAACACATGAACTGAACGCCTCCTTACTCCATATTATCATTAGCAAATGCTTCATCTTCCCTGGTTTCTTTGTGAACATATGTAAGATGGTTTTAGTCAGAAATACTATGAGTGTCCTGTTTTCTCACTAATAAGGTTATCCCAATAAAACATGTGCACGATGTTATTTTGGAAAATGGAGGCAAGGAAATGATTTTTTACACATACCTGTGTGGAAACGGGGTCTTAGTGTGAATCTGTCCCTGTACTCCTTGCCAGAGCATCTTGTGTCCCTCCAAGAGTTCAAGCCATACTATTTGTTTATTAACTGCAGTTTTGACCTTTTGACTATTTTTGGATAACTCTTTGTCTAGCCCTAGTGTATGCCTAAAGCTTAGAAAACTGGGTTCAGCCTTTTGTTTCACCGAACCAGTTTTGCTCTTTGTCCATCCATCCATTTTTGACCGCTTACTTATTAATGTCCTCAGCTGTAAGAACCACTGAATTATCCCACAAACAAATAATAATAATAATAACTTTATTTATAAAGCACTTTTTAAACACACAGTTTCAAAGTGATGTACAATAAAAACAGGAAGGAGTAGAAGGAGGAGTTCCTTCAGTCAGAGACAGAGAGCAGGGAGACACTACAATATTATCACTGTAAAAACTACACACAGACATGAGTGAATGTATTTATTTGAAGTGTGTCAGAAACTCTTCCATCCATGACACATGTGAACCAGGCTTGTGTTTGCATATAGAGTGAAAGGAACAAACAGTCAGAGACAGTGTGGCTTGTTTGCTGCTTTGGATAAATGCACAATGCAGAGATCAAACCTACACTGTTGCTGCATGAAGAGGATTTTACAGTAAAGCACTGACAGAGAGCAATATTTCACAGAATGGAGGACATGAATAAACACAGAGCAGATCAGGAGAGACTCTTCTGGAGTCGACACAGATGAGTTTCAGTCTGTTTGTGTGTCTCTGACAAACTGAGGAACTCTGCTTCATGTTGATCAGCAGTTTGGACTCATGTTGGTTAGAAAATCATTCTGACTGTGTTTCTTCCTGCAGGGTGGAGCATGGTGGAGAGCAGAGGTTAAAACCTGGGCTGAGGAAGTGTAAGTTTGACTCAGTCTTTCCTCATGTTATTGTGCATGAGTCAGTGTTCTATCAGTCCATCAGAAGTCCTGTCTTTAATGGACATTTGTCTCTTGTATTCAGTCACAGTGTCATTGCACACTTACTGGATCCTTATTGTTCTGACCCACATATGCAACAAGAAAAAGGCTTTTGTCCATCAAACGTCTGGGTGTGATGTCATTGGAGTGAATATGGACTGTGACCTGCTAGCATGTCCCAGGTGTCTTTTTAGTCTCATGTCCTCCTCACTTCCACTCTCACATGAGCCAGATGATTTGTGTGTCTTTAGTCTGTGTCTGAGTACCTGTTGTGTTGATGTGTTTGTGTAGCTGGAGTCCATCTTGCTTTTGGATCAGTCATTGTCATTTGTAAATAGCTCTGTATATATTGTCATGTGTAGCTGCAGCTTGTAGGAGGGAGACGCCCTTTTTCTTTGTTCTCCTGTTTTTGGATCAGGAGTTTTAGGTTCCAGCTTTTTTTGTTTTTGCAAAAACAAAACTACCACATTACACTCATACTAATACTGACACTTGATTGTCTATTAAAAATCATATGTTTTAATATGTTTCGTTATATTACCATAGAAGCCCAAGTTAAGTATAGTTATTAGTAGTTTGTACCATGAGTGAAGGTGGTTAGGGGGAGCAGTGAAATGTTTACAGAAAACAACAAAGACCATCCATGTGTTCAGTTGCCTTGATTTACTCTCTTAGCCATAGCATTGCCAAGATGAATTCGTTTTTTTGGATGATAATGGATCTGTTCTGCTTTGTAGGAACACACTGAACTACCTGGGAAAGTTAGTTAAGACAGACAAGGTCTACCTATATGTGTAAACACACACTAACACTACTCACTGTCTTTGACACAGATGGGATGGTTCCAGTACCGGAGCCACGCCACATCACATATTACCAAAGAATTCTTCAATCAAACTTCAAGGGCAAGATTCTGTGTGCACGAGAAGGCTGGGCAAACGATAAAAAGCGTCTGGTTGATATCTACACAGAGCTGTACATCACAGCCAGCCCTGACATACACATCAACACACAGCATGAGGTCCAACAGATCCAGAAAGCCTGGAGGCCCAGAGACACTGAGACATCTGTCAAACCCAGAGACATGTTCCAACATCCTTCTGGAGAATACATACCTGTAAAAACAGTGCTGACCAACGGAATCGCAGGAATTGGAAAGACCTTCCTGGTGCAAAAGTTTATGCTGGACTGGGCTGAAGGAACAGCCAATCAAGATGTGCATCTCATTTTCCCCTTCTACACTCAACAAAAATATAAACGCAACACTTTTGTTTTTGCTCCCATGTTTCATGAGATGGACTTGAAGATCTAAACTTCATTCCAGATACACAATATTACCATTCCTCTCAAACATTGTTCACAAATCTGTCTAAATGTGTGACAGTGAGCACTTCTGCTTTGCTGAGATAATCCATCCCACCTCACAGGTGTGCCACATCAAGATGCTGATCTGACATCATGATTAGTGCACAGGTGTACCTCAAACTGCCCACAATAAAAGGCCACCCTGAAATGTGCAGTTTTGTCTCACAGCAAAATGCCACAGATGCCACAAGCATTGAGGGAGCGTGCAATTGGCATGCTGACAGCAGGAATGTCAACCAGATCTGTGCTCGTGCATTGAATGTTCATTTCTCCACCATAAGCCGTCTCCAAAGGCGTTTCAGAGAATATGGCAGTACATCCAACCGGCCTCACAACCGCAGACCACGAGTAACCACACCAGCCCAGGACCTCCACATCCAGCAGGTTCACCTCCGAGATCGTCTGAGACCAGCCACTCAGACAGCTGCTGAAACAATTGGTTTGCATAACCAAACAATTTCTGCACAAACTGTCAGAAACCGTCTCAGGGAAGCTCAACTGCATGCTCGTCGTCCTCATCGGGGTCTTAACCTGACTCCAGATCGTCGCCGTAACAGACTTGAGTGGGCAAATGCTCACATTTGATGGCGTCTAGCACGTTGGAGAGGTGTTCTCTTCACGGATGAATCTCGGTTTACATTGTTCAGGGCAGATGGCAGACAGCGTGTGTGGCGTCGTGTGGGTGAGCGCTTTGCTGATGTCAATGTTGTGGATCGAGTGGCCCATGGTGGTGGTGGGGTCATGGTATGGGCAGGCATCTGGTATGGACGAAGAACACAGGTGCATTTTATTGATGGCATTTTGAATGCACAGAGATACCGTGATGAGATCCTGAGGCCCATTGTTGTACCATACATCCATGAACATCACCTCATGTTTCAGCAAGATAATGCACGGCCCCATGTTGCAAGGATCTGTACACAATTCTTGGAAGCTGAAAATGTCCCAGTTCTTGCATTGCCAGCATACTCACCGGACATGTCACCCATTGAACATGTTTGGGATGTGCTTGACCGGCGTATACGACAGCGCGCACCAGTTCCCACTAATATCCAGCAACTTCGCACAGCCATTGAAGAGGAGTGGACCAACATTCCACAGGCCACAATAGACAATCTGATAAACTCTATGCGAAGAAGATGTGTTGCACTGCATGAGGCAAATGGTGGTCACACCAGATACTGACTGGTTCTGAGTCCCCAGACCGCCAATAAAGCAGAAACAAAATGCACATTTCAGGGTGGCCTTTTATTGTGGGCAGTTTAAGGTACACCTGTGCACTAATCATGATGTCAGATCAGCATCTTGATGTGGCACACCTGTGAGGTGGGATGGATTATCTCAGCAAAGCAGAAGTGCTCACTATCACACATTTAGACAGATTTGTGAACAATGTTTGAGAGGAATGGTAATATTGTGTATCTGGAATGAAGTTTAGATCTTCAAGTCCATCTCATGAAACATGGGAGCAAAAACAAAAGTGTTGCGTTTATATTTTTGTTGAGTGTACTTCCGCCAGCTGAATCCACAGATGGGAAAACAGTTCAGTTTGGCAAACCTCATTCATAAATGTATCCCAGAGGCTAAGGGCATCAAAGAGGAGGCTCTTAATTGCATCTTTACTGCTTTAGGATCATCAGGAAACGGCAACTACGACGAGAGCGAATTCAAGCTTCTCTTTGTGTTTGATGGACTGGATGAGAGCCGCCTTCATCTGGACCTTCATGTTGATGATAGTGACTCTGTTGATGTAACTAAGTCCTCCACCACCGATATCTTGGTGAAAAACCTCATCAGTGGAAACCTGCTGCGCTCTGCTCGCATATGGATAACCACACGACCGGCAGCAGCCAAACAGATCCCCACTGACTGTGTGGACGTGGTGACAGAGGTCAGAGGGTTCACTGACCCACAGAAGGAGGAGTACTTCAGGAAGAGGTTCAGAGAGGAGGAGGAGCAGGCCAGCAGGATCATCTCCCACATCAAGACATCACGAAGCCTCCACATCATGTGCCACATCCCAGTCTTCTGCTGGATCACTGCTACAGTTCTGGAGGACATGTTGGAAACCAGAGACCTGCCCAAGTCCCTGACTGAGATGTATGTAGAGTTTCTGATGTTTCAGGTAAATCAGACCAAAAAGAAATGTGGACCAGCGTCCAGGCAGTACATTTTGTCACTAGCAAAACTGGCTCTTCAGCAGCTGGAAAAGGGCAACATAATCTTCTATGAGAAGGATCTGAAAGAGTGTGGCATCAATTTCCGTGAAGCCTCAGTGTACTCAGGAGTGTTCACAGAGATCTTCAAAGAAGAGCGCAGAAGGAAACAGGAATTCACAACATTCTGCTTTGTTCACCTGAGCGTTCAGGAGTTTCTGGCTGCTTTCCACCTCATACACTGTTTCATTGATGGGGACGATGACGAGCTGGTGAACTTCCTGGGAGAGAAAAGTTGGCGGATGGATGACTTTGACTTTGTCCTGGACAAAGTGATGGAGAAATCTCTGAACAGTGAAACTGGCCACCTGGACCTGATGGTTCGCTTCCTTCATGGTCTCTCCCTGCAGTCAAATCAGAGACTCTTAGGAGACCTGCTGGGTCAGACAGAGATCAGTTCAGAGGCCATCCAGAGAGCCATCAACAAACTGAAACGGAGAAGCACTTACAGATCTCCTGACAGAAGCATCAACATCTTCCACTGTCTGATGGAGATGAATGACCTCTCAGTGCATCAGGAGATCCAAGAGTTCCTGCAGTCAGAGAACAGATCAGAGAAGGAACTCTCTGAGATCCACTGCTCAGCTCTGGCCTACATGCTGCAGATGTCAGAGGAGGTTCTTGATGAGCTAGACCTGATGAAGTACAACACAACAATGGAGGGACGATTGAGACTGCTTCCAGCTGTGAGGAACTGCAGAAAGTTCAGGTGAGTCCAGATGTGACCAATCAGTGTAGATTACTGGTTTAGTTCTTAGACACATTCACACTGTGTGTTTCTCTCTAACAGAGCTCCTTGTGTTCATTGACACATCACATCAGCTGTGTTTTTGTCTCAGATGTTCTTCTACTGTGAGAACATTGTTTTTTATGTTTCTGTTTGAAGCTGTTAAATGAATGGACAATAAATGTGTCTTTATTTGTAGTTAAAACAGCTGCATTAGGCCAAAGAGCTGCACAAACTACGTAGATACAAAGACTGCAAAAACTGCAGCACAACATCATGGTACGCAAACATGCAGACACATACCATTACACAAACAGTTCAATCAGGATGTCAGACAACACAGAATAACTCTTTAAAGTCTCTGAATGAAAGAGAAGAATTTATCT
This sequence comes from Parambassis ranga, assembly GCF_900634625.1. Taxonomy (NCBI): domain Eukaryota; kingdom Metazoa; phylum Chordata; class Actinopteri; family Ambassidae; genus Parambassis; species Parambassis ranga. The sequence goes on from NW_021144767.1 coordinate 2,894,990, forward strand.
TTCAGCAATATCAGCTGGAAGAACCTACAACAGAGGAATAAAGTGAAATCCACTGTCAAAATGAGACGATGAGAATGATCAGAACTATTGTTACATGTCAAACAGTCAGATCAAATGAGATCACTGCTACTACTTAAAGTGTCCCTTTCATAATGTTCTGATATTTCTGTCATCACAGACTTTCTGACTGTTACCTCTCAGAGACTCACTGTGAAGTTGTGGCCTCAGCTCTGAAGTCCAACCCCTCCCATCTGACAGAGCTCGACATCAACTGGAACAACCTGGAGGATTCAGGACTGAAGCAGCTATGTGCTGGACTGGACAGTCCTCACTGCATACTGCAGGTTCTTAGGTCAGTTAATGTTATTATTAGGCTGAGGTCCAGTTTTTAAATCATCTGTCAGGACTGACAGACAGAAAAGGACCACAGACATGTGTATCTTCAGTCACTGTTGCTCTGATGACAAATCAGATCTACTGACATGTTCAAATGTTGCTCAGTAATTCAGTGAATAATTATTATTTTCTTCCCTCCCAGTAATCTGTATGTTTTAATGTTATCCCATATTATTAGATGATCAGTGGTATCAATGGCTCTATCAATGTCTTGTATTGTTTTATTAGGTTGTGTGGCTGTGGTTTGTCAGAGATCAGCTCTCTGGGATCAGCTCTGAAGGCTAACCCCTCCCAGCTGAGATATCTGGACCTCAGTGGGAACCACCTGCAGGATGTGGAGCAGCTACGTGGTTTTCTGGAGAGTTGTGGACTGCAGACTCTGAGGTCAGTCTTAATAGTTTTATGTGTTGTGATGTAAAGTTTGTGGTGGGGTTAGCTCTGAAGTCCCAAGACTGTAGATCCTCGGGTCAGGGTAAATCTGGGTGTTGATCCAGTCTTCACATTTCATTGGTTGATCGGTTGGATTTTGCTGCTTATGTTTTGAACTTATGATGCATTACTAACCCCACCCAACCCCAGATGTTGAATGTCTGTAGGGGTTTAGTTCTTGCTTTTTGAGTTTATGATTTTGTAACTCTACTCTTGTCAAGTTGTCTGATCAATGAGGGAGGTTTGGGTTTACTGAAGCTCTTTGAGATGCAGCATGGTTTTGTTTTCAGTTGTATATCAGCATGAGTTGTAGATATAACTAGTACAAATGAGTTCCAAAATGAAATTGTTGGAACTTTCTGGTGTAAAATATTTCTGACAAAAATATGTGAATATAGAAAACACTTCAACAACATGTAGCGCTCCCCTCTGTAGTCATATTGATGATGTTATGTGCGATCACAGACGGAGATCCAGAAGCAGGTAAATTTACTCACTTTAATAGAGAAAACAAAAAACTACCACTGAGGCGAAAACTGAGCTGAGTCCAAAATATAACCAAAAACAACCACAAGGGCGAACTATGAGGTAACTTGAAGGAGGAACGGGAAAAACAACCACGAGGGCGAAGCACAACTCAGGTCCAGGGCGAGAAACAACCGGGTGGCGTGGCTGGAGGCCTAGGCAAAAAACAAGGTAAGTCACTGGTCACTTAGAACGGACAGAAAGGTGGCTGGTTGCTTAGTACGAAAATAGCAGTGAAGAACTGGCGCCGAGGAGAAGGGAGGCGGTGCTTAAGTAGCCGGCGGAATGACGGGAAACGGAACCCAGGTGAGAAGAAGCCACGACTCCACCCAGCTGGACCATCGCGCCTGGAAAGAACAAAAACAAGGAAACGAGCAAGAAATGAAAAACACAGGAAGTGCCAGAGGAGCAACTCTCACCACATTACAGATGAGGGCAGGCTTTTAGGTTCTTTTAAAGTATTTATCCAATGTTTCTTAACCCTGATTAACTCAGTTTTAATTATTATCTTGGATGTCCCTTTAATACACACAAGTGCAGTGTTTGACCCATCAATCAAATGGCCATCTTTAAATTATATTTTTAATGAAGATCTTAACTACGTCTGCATATGTCTCTGCAATTGAATCTCTGCCCTTTCTCAGGTGAGTAATAAGTAACACAACACAAGGTTTTAGAAAAATAATTCTGTTATTTAAGAAAAGGTTAATGCTGGTGAACTAAGAACATGAAAATAAAATTAGAATATTGTTTTGGAGCCTTAAACATCAAATGTCACTTTTTTAAAGAAAAACACTCCAGCTGTTTGGAGGCAAAAACACAATATAACCTTTTTTCTTAACCCTCTAATGAATTCAGAAGCTCAGTTTACCAACCTCAAGGTCACTTAAACAAAAGTTGTGGCCCCCACACCTTAATACACTCTATAAAGCAGCAACTTAAATGATTACAGACTGACATATACCGCAGCAGGCCTGATGCGGTGCTTGTGTTCGTGGACGCCCAAAACTTAATGGCCGCTTCACTCTGTGAGCAAAATAAAACAAGCACCTGAGGTGTTCCAGTCCCGTCCTCCAACAGTCACAGGAGCAGGCTCAGCATCAGCATCTCACCACAGACTCCGTCTACTGTCTCTATCCTCTCTTCTTGCCGGAAGAAACTCCCAAGTCCTAGTGGCTCCAACCTCCGTCCGTGTCTCTTCTCTGTCCTCAGGTGGAAAACAGCAGATGAGCTCCTCAAACAGTCGACTGAGTGAGTCCAACTAGAGCTAGAAAAAGTCCCTTCACTTGTCATCAACTGACTTGAATCTATTCCTCGAGGTGGCTAACAGCTAGCTTTAGCATTAGCACCAAACATAAACCGTCTGAACTTCGTGCTGAAAGTCTTCCCGCCTCTCAGTATGCTGCTAGACTTCTTCTCACAGATTGTCCTGTCAACAACCTTAAGACACAAGTTACACACCGTTTTGTGCACTGCTAACTTAGAAATGAAGACAGAAAATCTCTGTTACACATGTTTCTCCGACACACCTCTCCTAGTCTGTGTCACACTGTGCTCACGGTCCTGTCACTTGTTATTAACCCCATCTATGCTGGTGGGACATCTTTCAGCAACATTCTTTAACATAACACAACAAACATGTAACACTTTTTACACTCAAAAAAGTGCTGGGTTATTTTTGTAAACACATTGCTGGGTTGATTATGCTGGGTCACCATTCTGGGTTGTTTGGGGTACTGTGAACCAATGGTTGGGTTGCTCATGCTGGATCAAAGGCATTTTCACCACCCAGCCATCTGGTTGGGTTATTTTGACCCAGCCACAGTGTCATTTATTTTCCCGCCCATGAAAGTTTCCAGTTTTTTCGGCTGGCAGGGGAAACAACTGCTGGACTTTCTGGTAGGTTAATATTCTTCATTTGTCGGTTAAGGTCACCATATTGTGTTTATTTTAATGTTAATTGTCACTTATCGTCGCAATATTGAATTATAATGCTTGTGGTGTACATATTTCTTATTCTGTGCCGTGATACTTGTTGGTTGGCGTATGCCAGAGCAAATATGCTAGCTAAGACAAGCCGTCAGTATAAAGTTAGCCAATACATTGTGTGTCTTTATCTGAATTCACAGTCCTAACCTTTGTGTCCGTTTATATTGTAAGTCTCTTTAGTACCGAGTTCGATTAAAAACAAACATGAGAATCCTTCTTTTAGCATTTAAAGTGACCATTAGGGACGCAGCACACTGCAGACTTGTCCGTTTGACTCGGGCCTAATTTTAGCTTTGTCGTGCGTCAGTCGACATGGGCTTACTGGAGGCGGTTAAAGTGGCACGAGCGGCAATCGGATGATCGGTTGAATTTCTGACATGTTTGATATTTTTGTTGCCCTTCGTAAGAGTAAAGCACTGTTTAAGTAGATATACGGCCCGAAGTCTCTTTTCCTTTATTGCGCATGCGTTGGCCGAATACGCGATGTCTCTGAGCCTCCATGAAGTTGCTACAGACGATAACACACATGGCGGCGCCCATACGTTGTTGGACAGAGCACAGCCATGGAGAGAGATATATTTATACTCTATCGCTTTAGGACAGAGGTGATGCAGCAGCATGCAACACAAATTCTGACTGACTTTTTCTTTGAAACAGCAACAGTACCGGGTTAGACATGTTTCATTTCGGGTTCAGTGTGATCACCTGAAGTCGCAGCCGACAATCGCACCATACAGCCGTACAGTGTGAGCACAGCAATCGTGACTGCAGTCAAGTGAGCCGTCATTTTCCAAAAGCCGCACCGAAGATTTAAGGTGCGCGACTACGTCCGTGAGTTTTGACTTGACATCGCATCGATTTATTCATACTGTGTGAGTTGGTATTAAACACAAACATCCTGTAGCGGGTGCTATTTGCCTCAGGTCGGGAAAAAGGGGAGGGTAAGTCGACCCGCATATATAGGGCTCCTTGTACGGGGGAACAAAGGTGTTGGGGTTTGGTTCCGCCCGGTGGAGTAAGGCAGGTGCACACCTTGCTCCACACTGGCGTGCAGGGAGGCCATACAGGTATGCGGGTTGGCTGTAGCCTACCTTTTTGTTTTAAAGTATTTGACGGGTGGTTGATTGACTTTGTTTTATACATTACAGATGGATGTTCAGGCAAAGAAGTAGACGGTATTCACAAGTAGTTTGGTCACGCAGATGCCAGGTATTTTAAGGATTATTAATTATATTGCAGGTATTTTAAGCATGATTTAATAAAGTGTAAAGAGGTTTTAAAAGAAAGTATTTGTTTTGTTGCAGAGCGTCGGGTTGATGGGCATCGCTGCTCTTGCCATAGCATGCAAATTGTCGGTTTCTTTTCTTTGTCTAGTCCGCCCGGCAAGTGAGCCGGTGTGTGGCACAAAAGAACTGGGAGGTGCCTTTGGGGCGGACTAGTTTTTCTTTCTTTCTTAATTTGTTTATTGTTATTTCGTTTTTTTGTTTTCCCCTTAATCCGTACCTACCCTACTTCCATACGACCTGCCAGGCGTGTGCAGTGAAACACGGTTGCAGTGTCTAAATACTCACGTGTGCAGTGAAACACAATTGCAGTGCCTGACTCACGTGTGTGGTGGAATCACAGTTGCAGTGTTCATAAAGTGTGGGGTGGACTTTTCTTTCATTCCGGGCGGCCGTTCTTTGGAAGTGGGGTAGTGGAGGTGGGCAAATTTATGTTGTTTGATTGCATTAATAAATTGATTTGATTAGACCCACCTTCTCATCATTTCTTCAGCTGGTCTCATAGCCACATAACATTTGGCGTTGTTGGCAGGATCAGCTTGATAGTGGTGGTACATTTTGGGGGAACAGATTTTTTTTTGTGTGTTTGTGTGAAAGGCAAGAGCAGCGGTGGGCCAGGAGTAAGCGTCTGGGAGAGTCCCGAAGCTAGCAGCCTTTTCCCAAAATCTATTTGAGGCGTAACACTATTGTTTACTTTCTGTGGTTAATGCGTTAATGGTATGTAAATAAAATAATCAATCAAATAAACACTAACAACAAATTTTATTTAACGTTATCGTTAAATAGATTTTATTTGCGGGTCTCTGTGTCTTTAGAGGAGAATGAATCGCTGCCGTATGCATTTAAGTTAAAAGTGACTGCAAACAGACCGGCTTCTCTTAACAATAACAAATCAATAGGTTTCACTGCTGTGCGTTTGTACCGAATCACATGACGCATGACGACAACAGTGACGCGTCGAAAATATGGCAGCGCCCTATAGCCGAAGTACCAATTTTCATCTATTAGATTAGATTAAATTTTTTATGTTTACATATTTTTGGCATATGTTTCTTGGCAAATTATATATACAAAGTTAGACTGTTTCATTGCCTAAACATTTTATCTTTAATATTATTTTTATTATATAAATATTATAAATAATTATAAATAATATTGTATTATTATTATCCCCGAATTTCCCCTTGAGGATGAATAAAGTAATTTTGATTCTGATTCTAATTATTCTAGATCAGACTTGATGGATGAATTTGTCAAAACAAAATTAAATGAATGGCAGCTGGACACCCTGTTGGATACATTCAAAGGTAAGCTAATATTTAATATTTAGTTAACATTGCTAAAACGTCTATCAAGATGCAAGCACATGTTATGAGGGTTTTCATTGTAAATAGCCTTTCCTGAAGAGCTACACCAATACTACAGTAAACTAACTAACTTTTTAGATTTAAACAGAAGGTGTTTTTTTAACTTTTTCTTCAGCTGATGTGCTTGGTTTTATGACCAACTAAGCCGAAGTTGACTTCATTTATCTGTGGCATATTTTGTGTGTGGACTCAAAACTACAACTGTCTGTTTTTGTCTGTTTAATTTTCAGAGCAGGAAGTGGATGAGGAGAGTTTCCTTTTGCTGGATGATGCTGCCATGCAGCATCTTATTCCAAAAATTGGTCAACGTCTCAAATTTCAAAAACATCACAAGGAGCTTGTGAGTAAAGTGCTTTTGTTTTTGTAAGTTTGGTAAAGATTAAAGGTAAGTTCTCTAATGTCATTCACATGCTTTCGCTGCAGACAGGCAATCCCTGGTCATGCAAAAGGACTGTTTGTTCATTTAAGGGCAGTTCATGGTGTTAATACCGCTTCGTCCTTTTTTCAATGCTGCGAAGATGGCTGCAGACGGACATTCAGATATATTCGGTCATTCAGACGACATCTTCTTCAACATTCTGTCCAAGAAAGTGCCCAAAGTACTGGACAGCATTTAATTGGTACCACAACAATGTCTGTACAGTGTTTCTCAGGTCCCATTGATAGAGAGTTAGCAAATGCAGACACATCTGAGGCTCCTACACAACAGGGCAGAAACGAAGATGATTTCTGGGACGAGTTGCAGCCAGAGACTGTAACACAGCGGGTAGCTCTGTTTTTAGCAGCTCTTAAGGCCAAGGCAGCACAGACATATAGTACAGTCAATTTTGTTGTTGCACAGACATCCTGCTTGATTTCAGACATTGTGGGTTCACTTCAGAGAAAGTCTTTGTCTCTCTTTGCGAAATTCGGCCATCGGGATGACCCAGAGGTGCAAGAACTTGCCCGTGATTTTGATAAGGCAGTGTGCCCCTTTAAAGGTTTGGATTCAGACTTCAAACAAATGCAGTATTTTGCAAAGTCAGGATACTTTATCCAGCCTGTAGAGCAGGCTCTGCCTGGAGTCTCATATGTGCAGAGAAGGGACTCTGCTACTGGGACACTTAGACAGGTTGCTGTTCAGGATGTGTTTTTTCGTGTCCCACTGAAAACTCTGCTAACTCAACTGCTTGAGATCCCTGGCATTTTGGAGGCCATCTTCACCTGGCAGAAAAGAGAAAATGGAGTACTCATAGACTTCTATGATGGGAAGTATTGCAAGCAGCATTGTCTCTTTTCCAGCAATGTGTCTGTTCCACTTCTTTTGTACAACGATGACTGTGAAATAGTTAACCCACTAGGCTCAAAGGTTGTGGTACACAAGTTGGGGTTCCTTTACTTCACTATCAAGAGTCTGCCTCCAGAGTTTCTATCAAAACTCTCATCACACTTTCTCATAGCAGTTTACAGAACAGATGATGCAAAAACCTATGGGATTGATAGTGTTCTACAGTCAATTGTAGAGGAGCTGAAAGATCTTGAGATCACTGGCATCTCCCTCAACACACCTCTTTTCAAGGGTGAAATGAGGTTTTCTGTTGCACAGGTGTGTGGGGACAATCTTGGCCTAAATGCCATTCTAGGTTTTACTGAGAGCTTCTCAAGTAATTTCTTCTGTCGCATGTGCAAGGCACACAAGAACATCACAAGGACACAGACAAAAGAGGATCTTGCCATGATAAGAAATGAAACAAACCATGCTGAAGATGTTTGTCATGGTAATGTGTCTGAGACTGGTGTTAAAAGAGACAGCATCCTAAACAGTCTGTCCTACTTTCATGTCACAGACAACAAAGTTGCAGACATAATGCATGGCTTGTTGGAAGGGGTGGGGCCATATGAGTTGAAGCTGGTAATCTCTTCACTGATTGAGGACAAACACTTGACCCTTGAAAAACTCAACTTCCGGATCACAAGTTTTGATTATGGCTTTCCTGATCTGAAGAATAAGCCATCCTTGATTGGGAAGAATGAACTTAAAAATCCCGAAGGAGCAATGCATCAGTCTGCAGCGCAAACATGGTGTCTCCTCAGATGGTTGCCATGTATGATTGGGGACCTCATTCCTGAAGAAAACAAGCACTGGGAGCTCTTGCTTCTCCTTCTGGAATGTATGGAGTTGATTTTCTCTTCTTCCATTACACCAGAGGCTGTAGTTTACTTGGCTGCACTGATTGATGAGCATCACTCTCTGTTCCTTGAGCTGTACCCCAGATTGCATCTTCGCCCGAAGCACCACCTCATGGTGCACTATCCAAATGCAATCCTACACTTGGGACCACTTGTTCAGTTCTGGTCGATGCGATTTGAAGCCAAACATGGTTTCTTTAAACGCATCAGCCATGTCACCTGTAACTTTAAGAATATTTGTAAGACTATGGCATTTCGGCATCAGATGATGCTATGCTACTCACTCCTCTCTGGTTCTGTGTTTAAAAATGAAACAGAGGTTGGTCCAGGCCAGAGTGTTTTGCTTGCCGTAATGGATGGCTTTTGTGATGTACAAAATGGTCTTGAGGATATTCCACCCTTTACAGAGATCTTTGTGCCAGCTTGGGTAAAAGTAAATGGTACACACTACAAACCTGGAACCACAGTATTTCTGTCTTACACTGCTGATGGCGAGCCCCAGTTTGGTAGAGTGAAAAGCCTTCTCATGTTGGGTGACAGAGTGAAGCTTGTCATCCAAAAATGGGATACAGTAGGATTTGAGAAGCATTTCTTTGCCTACGGTGTAACAGCAACCACTGATGTGTTTGCTGTTGATCAAGGTTCCCTCCTTGACTATCACACTCTCCATGCAGTGAAGTCCTTCAGGGATAATGATGACTGTTTATATGTTTCACTTAGATACAGAATCTTTTAAGACGCTGTTCATTTCATCTGACATTCACAATGTTATGATCAGGTGTTGAATTATATGTATTGTGTTAAATGTTTGTTTTAAGTGCATGATGAGTTTTTGAATCCCTCCTTACTATAGCTCCAAGCTGCCTGTTCGACAAAGGATCAATGTTTATCAGAAAAGAATGTTGAAACGGTGGCATCGACAACTCTGCTTACTGTGGTGCTTCATCCAGAATTTGTATGTTTGAATTTTCTAAGCACCTAGATAACAGTGCAATGCGTAAAAATCTTTAAGTAATTTGTTTATATCCAATATAGGCGATTCGCCAAATGTTGGGAGGTAGCCTTGAAGGGAGATCTATATTAAGCACTTTGGATGAGAAGCAATCAATTACATCCAAAGAGAGGAAGCTTCTTGTGAGACTTCTGGTATCCCACCTTATTGAAAAACATGGCGAAATGTAAGCAAGTTTTGCAAGGAGAAAAAATAAAATTTTAATGCAGTTGATTTATATAATGGCATCGTAACCTTTCTACCCATTTTTAAATGCTATCCTCTACAGGCCACCCTCAGACACTAAGATAGCACTTGCCATGGCGTTGATTTATGAATTTCCATGTCTTAAGGATGACACAGGCAGCAGCTATGTAAGTTCACCCAGATATTTAGTAATCAGTATATTTTATCCCACCAATAAAGTAAATGCATAAATTAAAAATGTGCGTTTTTGAACTGTTTACAAATGTGTTTAGTTGTACATCCTTACTCAAGGAAAAGGCTGTAATTGTTTCAGTTAAGAGTTGAGTGAGTTATGTAGATGTCACAAACTGTCAAATTATTTTGTTCTTAAAAAAAAATTGCGTGCCATGGAAGGACAGCAAGGAAGTGAAATGAGTAATAGTCAATTTGGCAATGTGGCAACTGTGTTCCATTAATGTGGTTTTTAACACAAACACATTTTTTGTTAATTGCTTCATTACCTATTATTGGGTTTACACTTAAAGCTGAATTGGATCTTATGTCACAGGGAGCATGGTACACACCTGGCCGAAAACACAGACCTGCTACAGGTTTTTTGGAGGAGCGCTTGAGAAATGTCAGAAAGCGTATGAGGAGCCTGATTCGCCCGCGCCAACAGGAACCACAAGAGGACCATGCTGTCCTTACACCAGGTAAGGTATCATATTTTCATTATTTGTTCATTTACATGATTTTTTTCCAGTATTTTTCTGTTGCAGGGTAGTTGTTTGAGGGACTATAGATACTGCTGAGGTTGTATGATACATTTAGCAGCCGTTCTTTAGCAATGGGATGGTAATTTTATACTCATGTTTTTGTTCTCTTGCCAATCAACATCTAATTGTGACAACCACTTTCACAAACAAGTTCACACTCTTTACTGCCTTTACTATTGTTCAACAGATTCACTTTCATCTCCCCAAAATATTCGAGAGATGGTTGCCTGGCTGAAAGCTAACAAATATCCAGTCTCTGAAGTGGAGGCCAAGATGAAGGAAACCTCCATACACAGAAGCAAATGGATTAGATGTAACGGCTCCAAAACCATCAGTGAAATCCTGAGGGAGTTTCCCAGGCTGACAGACAATCCTGGCATGGTAATTTAAAAAAGTTTGTTTTATTATGTACTTATTGAACTCTCAGTGCTATCGTAATTAATTTGTTCTTTTTTTTATTTATCAGATATCGCAAGACTTTCAGCAACTTCATCCTGAGGCAGCAGGACAAATGTTTGAGAAGTGGCCTGCAATTGCAGACAAAATCTTAAAATATGCCCAACGAGAGGGAAAAATAAATGTTGTGCCAGATGATGTCACACCTGGTAAGATATTTGTATTATCCATGTATCCATCTTGTGAAACCTGTTCTTATTATAATTAATTATTATCCATATTCCATCCACAATATATTTTCCATAATTGATCATAATGGAAATCACAAACAGCACTAGTAAACGGGGCACTATGTATTGTGTATTTGATAAAGGTGAGAGAGCTTTAAAGGCCTTACCAAACCTGCTTCCCCCATCACTCTTCAAAAGAGGTGGAAAAATTGTGAGACCCACGACAGCGGAGTCTCAAAGGGCATTTGTTAACATGCAGCCTGTAAGTTTATCTTTCACATATTTCTTTTAATAAATGTGAGGATTTTTACTTCTTAAAATGCTTGACAGTAAGTATCAGAAACTACACATCTAATGATAAATATAAACTAAGTTGAACACTGATGATAACTAGAAAGGCTTTCACAACATTTATCCTATATATGATATCAATAACTCAATGTTGATATGAATATAAATTTCTGTTTTATTATGACACTAACCTTCTGATATGTTATTTAACAGGTTGGAACCAATATAGTGGAGTACCTGACAAATGTGGATAACACCTTTCCACACGTTCTGTCGCTGGGACATGAGAGAGTGTCTCAAACATTTCTGGTTGTGGAAGGCCATGCCATTGAGACTGACTCGCTGCTTGAAGCTGTGGACCTGTGCTTTAAGTCTTTTTATGTTTTTGACACGAATTACCCAAAGGAGTGCCAACCCACATGGGAGTTTTTGCAGCACTGCATTTATGAAATAAATGGACAAGAATCTTCAGCTGTCAAATTTTTGAGGACAGCCATTGCCCATACCTAGAGTGTGGATTATCTCTGAAGACTGTTTGGTTTGTTTGGTTTCCACTGACATTTACCTGTGTTTTGTTACATAGAAATGTGTTGTCAGAATCTGAATTTTGACTAATAAACAGTTCCAAAGTAAATTAATCTACTGTATCAAGTTAGGATGAGTACCCACTAGGTTGGAGCAAACAAATTGGTAATAGGTAACATTGATTTAGAAATATGGTTAATTTGACTGACTAGGTTGGGTCAAAAATAACCCACTCTATAGGTAACATTTACCCAGCAATATATTAAGTTGACCCATAAGGTTGGGTCAAAAAACAACCCACTCTATAGGTAAAATTTACCCAGCAATATATTAAGTTGACCCATAAGGTTGGGTCAAAAAACAACCCACTCTATAGGTAAAATTTACCCAGCAATATATTAAGTTGACCCATAAGGTTGGGTCAAAAAACAACCCACTCTATAGGTAAAATTTACCCAGCAATATATTAAGTTGACCCATAAGGTTGGGTCAAAAAACAACCCAGATTATATGTAACATTGATCCAGCAATATGGTTAATTTGACTCACTAGATTGGGTCAAAAAATAACCCAGCAGTCTGGGTTAAAAAGGTAGAACCCAGCAGTTGGGCCAAAATAACCCAGCGTGTGTTCTGTCCCATAGTGACCCAGCAGTGGGGTTAAGGTTGGGTTATTTTTTAACCCAGCAGTTTTTTGAGTGTACCCTTTGAAATCACATTTTAAATGCTTACACATTTAAACTTGAACTGAAATGATCAACACTCATTAAAACATGTGGGGATTTTAAACTGGGTTACAAACAAAACACATTTAGGAATGAAACCTTCTAGATGTAGGCTTCACTCAAGAGATTAAATGATGATGGATTGTGCAAGTACATCTATAACATTAAACTGCAACTCATTAAACAAGACGAAAATATGAATTGACACACTATGAACACAAAGTTAACTAGAAAGCATTTCCTGCAGAAAATGTGAGTTTGGTTGCTGCAGCTGAAGCATTGCTCTGAATGATGTGAAGGATTGCTCTGAATTGCTGGAGAATCTGCAGTCTGAATTTAAGTTGCTGAAACACTTTGAATAGATGAAGCTGTTTTATGTGAAAAGTAGAAAACCTTTGAACATTAGGAAGTTATGAAACAGAAACTGCTGAAGATGAACAATATGAAGTCACTGACCTTAAAGAATAGCCTGGAAATACACCATAAAGGTCTGAGGCTGGAATCATATCTAAAGCTAATAAGGACAGGCTGTATGGTTTTAATGTGGAAAAGTATCAGAGTTACCTCCCCCAGAACATTTTGGATGAAGTAGAAGCCATTTCCTGCATCCTGGTGGATTTCAACAGCTATTATACTGACAGAAGTAAAGGGTTAACTCAACAACTATTACTGAGAGATTCAATAACTCCTTATTTATTTTAAGCCATGATGACAAATATAAAACCAACTGAAAATGAAACAGTTCTGTCAGCCTCATGGTGGCACTACACTAACAGGTTATTAGAACAAAATGTTTACATCTGTTACTGTCTACCTCTGTGCCACCATGACTTTAACCACAAAAACCACATTTCTGTTTCACTGTATTCCCAATGAGGCCATCAGCTGCACTGTCAGGTTTTAGAGACTTCACAGAACAGATCAGATTAAACAGATTAGAAACAGATTACCCAAAGCCTCCAAAAAAAGCTGCACAACAGGTAACTTAGTTCACATGAATCTGTGCTGATGTGTCTGCTTGTGTTGATCAGCACACAATCAGTTCACATGAAGTGACTGAAACACAAAGGGAGGATCAATATAGAAGGAAACCCGCTCCCTGTCTCTCACTCCTGGCCTGCCCTATATGCCATAACGTCTGCTGCACGGTGTGCTTGCAGCTGAATCTCAGACCTCACCTGGCAACAATACATTTTTTTCTGATTGGCTGATTCCTGTTCTCTGCCATAGAAATGACAGATGATTAATAATAAAAAATGTACAAACATAATTCACAAATTATAACCACTGACATTACTAAGCTTAGACAATAGTGTCCTTTCATGTTGTAGAATTGTTTTTTTCATTGCACTGCTCTACTTCTTACAATTATTCAGTATTGTTAAATGTACACATTTCATTTCTTTCAGGCTGAGCAGCTGTAACCTCTCAGAGAGAAGCTGTGAAGCTCTGTCCTCAGTCCTCAGCTCCCAGTCCTCTAGTCTGAGAGAGCTGGATCTGGATAATAACGACCTGCAGGATTCAGGAGTGAAGCTTCTTTGTGCTGGACTGGAGAGTGCTGACTGTGGTCTGGAATCACTGAGGTCAGGATCTGGTTGTTGATCATTTAAATGCATACCTTAACATTATGTTTGAAGCTTTTCTACATGCAGTTCATGTGTTGACATGTGGAGGCTTTCAGACACTAATGTGCACTGAATTCTACACAAGTAAAAAGATCTTTATTGTCATTATTCACAACAAATTTCCATTCATTCATCAATAACAACTAATTTGCATTTCTTTCAGTCTGAGCAGCTGTAACCTTTCAGAGAGAAGCTGTGAAGCTCTGTCCTCAGTCCTCAGCTCCCAGTCCTCTAGTCTGAGAGAGCTGGATCTGGATAATAACGACCTGCAGGATTCAGGGGTGAAGCAGCTGTCTCGTGGATTAGGGGGTCCAGACTGCAGACTGGAGACTCTCAGGTCAGGATCCAGCTTGTTGATCATCAGTTAAATTCTGCTTCATGTTCATGTTGAAGATCTGTTGGATTTTCCTTCTTTCTTCTTGAGTTCATGACATGTTTTGTACCTCCAGTCTGTCAGGTTGTCTGATCACACAGGAGGGCTGTGCTTCTCTGGCCTCGGCTCTGACCTCCAACCCCTCCTATCTGAGAGAGCTGGACCTGAGCTACAATCATCCAGGAGACTCAGGAGTGGAGCTGCTGTCTGCTTTACTCAACAGTCCAGATTGTAGTCTGAAGACTCTCAGGTACACAGAGACCACAGAGCATGAGTCCTCCTCAGTCTGTCAGTTTAGCTCATATATCCACAGCTGTTGATGGATGGACTGAAACTGCAGAGAAGAAATAATCACTGATCCCTGATGTTCATCTTCCTCCATCATTAAGTGTCCATCATGTTAACTTCACTTTTCTTTATACACGTTCTTCATGTCAAAATACAAACAGACTGATTTTCAGTCACACTTAGTGCAGATCAAATACTAAATGATGCCCTACTTATTAATGTCCTCAGCTGTAAGAACCACTGAATTATTTCCACAAACAAATGTTCCTGAAACAATCCATATGTGAAGCTTCAGAGGAGACAACAACACAATGGTAGAAGGAGGAGTTCCTTCAGTCAGAGACAGAGAGCAGGGAGACACTACAATATTATCACTGTAAAAACTACACACAGACATGAGTGAATGTATTTATTTGAAGTGTGTCAGAAACTCTTCCATCCATGACACATGTGAACCAGGCTTGTGTTTGCATATAGAGTGAAAGGAACAAACAGTCAGAGACAGTGTGGCTTGTTTGCTGCTTTGGATAAATGCACAATGCTGAGATCAAACCTACACTGTTGCTGCATGAAGAGGATTTTACAGTAAAGCACTGACAGAGAGCAATATTTCACAGAATGGAGGACATGAATAAACACAGAGCAGATCAGGAGAGACTCTTCTGGAGTCGACACAGATGAGTTTCAGTCTGTTTGTGTGTCTCTGACAAACTGAGGAACTCTGCTTCATGTTGATCAGCAGTTTGGACTCATGTTGGTTAGAAAATCAGTCTGACTGTGTTTCTTCCTGCAGGGTGGAGCATGGTGGAGAGCAGTGGTTAAAACCTGGGGGGCTGAGGAAGTGTAAGTTTGACTCAGTCTTTCCTCATGTTATTGTGCATGAGTCAGTGTTCTATCAGTCCATCAGAGCTGTTGTAGCGCAGCCTCGGTGGTTGGATTTCTTTGGTGTTTACTGGAGTTTATTACTCCCCAGCAGGAGTTTTAGGTTCCAGCTTTGTCATTGTCACTGCTACAAACGCCAGTCCTAATTTTCAGCACAATGCAGCATTTCCATTCAACCAATCACAGGGCAGCTTTCCAACTGTCATGGCGGCGCCCTGTCAGTAGATAGAAAGTATGTCCAGTCGTCTTTTAAATGAGTGTTTTAGCTATGTGACATGAATAACTTTGACAGTATCCATGAGGCAGTCCTCTTTTCTTCCATGGGAAAAAAGTGGAAGCCTTCCATACAGAATCCCGAAACTCAGCTGGAGGGAAAATACCGGCCACTTCCTGTTCACATACTAAAGAGAAAAACTTTTGTCATGCGGATCAACTGACAGCCGGCGAAATAATATTATTAGAAATACATATATAAATACATAAAATGAGTTTTGTGATGAAATGGATTTATAGCTTTTTGGGTGGAAAAAAGATTTGATTGTTTAATAAATGTTTAAAATCAAAATATAGATTAGATTTTTTGATGTTATTACAAACTCATGATATATTACAGTTTGAAACATAAACTAGAAGTTTCATATAAACCCTTTTTTGGAAAGAAAACACTTTTTTCTGGATTTATAGCGTTTTGGAAGCAATCTCTTCGTTTGTTAGGCGGGACAGCCGAAACCAGTTAAACAAGCTTTTACTGACAGCTCTGAACAGACCACATTAACTTATCATTCATTTTAGTGCAGCCGCCACAACTTCCATTTCACAAACCATTGTTTAATCTTCAGTTATTATATTTCCTTTTATTTTGCTTTGTGCTTTGGTTTCATTCTGTAACACTGGACTTATTTTTATGAAGGTTTGAACTCTGACAGTGTTTGAACAGGAGAGAAAGGAGTATAAAGTGTGTAGTGAGGGCTTCACAGCCTTAAAGCATCTAGGGCAGGGGTAAAAAAAGGGGTAATAAACACCGTTTATCCGATCGCTACCAAACCTCAGAGGGTAGTAGTCCTGACCGAGCCGGTCGATTTGATGTATAATTTGTAGGGGTGGCTAGCGCTAGTTAGCTGTGTAATGAATTAGAGGCTTTTATTTTGAAAATCAGTGTGTGTCTGTGTAAGTGTGTATGTGTGTGTGTGTCTGTGTAAGTGTGTGTGTGTGTGTGGGGGGGGGGGGGGGTTGGGGACACTCCCTAATGCATGTTAAAACATGTTTAAGTGTTTTATTTTGAAAATCTACACGTCAGCCATATCCTGTTATTGTGCAGGGTCTTTTATTTTGAAAATCCATGTTTGTGTGTCTGTGTGTTGGCAGGTGTGTATAGTGTGTGTCTGCATATTTCTGGGTGGCTTGTGTGTAGTTTACCAGGCCTAGTAAGGTGTGTAATGATTTGGAGGCTTTTATTTTGAAAATCAGTGTGTGTGTGTGTGTGTGTGTGTATGTGTGTGTGTGTTTGTGTGTGTTCCTGTATGGGGCTTTTGGATGATGCTCTTTATCCAATGATACAGTTGATGCTGCTGTTCTTCTCATGTTCTAAATGTGTCGTCTGTCTTTACTCACATTGCTGCAAATATCCAGTTTGTGTTTGAACACAAAGCTGATAGTTGTGTGTTTGTTCATTCAAACATTAGTGACAAAAAGTCTGATGATAAACTTTGTATGAATGAACAACACATCAGTCAGTAAAGACAGAATGAAGCCATCAGATGTGTCAGATGATAAACTGCAGCTGTGTCTTTTTCTCTCCATCAGATTTCTGTCAACTTGAAGTCGACACAAACTCAGTGCACACAAAGCTCAAACTGTCTGACAACAACAGGAAGGTGACACGTGTGAGAGAGGAGCAGCCATATCCTGATCATCCAGACAGATTTGACTACTGGGAACAGCTGCTGTGTAGAAATGTTCTGACTGGTCGCTGTTACTGGGAGGTCGAGAGGAGAGGAGGGGTTTATATATCAGTGAGTTACAGAAGAATCAGAAGGAAAGGAGACAGTGCTGACTGCTGGTTTGGAGGAAACAATCAGTCCTGGAGTCTGATCTGCTATGATCGTGGTTACTCTGTCGGTCACAATAACAGAGAAACATCCATCTCCTCCTCCTCTGGCTCTCACAGAGCAGCAGTGTATGTGGACTGTCCTGCTGGCACTCTGTCCTTCTACAGAGTCTCCTCTGACACACTGATCCACCTCCACACCTTCAGCACCACATTCACTCAGCCTCTACATGCTGGGTTCTGGTTGGGTTCTGGTTCCTCAGTGAGTCTGTGCTGTGTGTAGAAGCAGAGTGTGTGGAAGTGACAGCAGCTTCAACTTTGTGCTTTAAATGTTGATGATGTTTCACTTTCATTTGAATCACTGACTGTGATTTCAGGTCAGAACATGTTTTTGTCTTAGAAGCAGTGAAATGAAGAATGTGAAGCTGAATTTATGATCATGAACTTTGACATGTCCTCACAAATGAAACCCTTACATTAAGAAATGCATGATTCCATGTTGTTATGGCTCTGATATTAAAATGTAGTATTATAATAGGAGTTAATGGACCTAAGTGGAAAACACCATTTAAAACTGCTGCAATACAAACACTAATAACTCCAACTCAATATTTTGGATAAACTTTGACATGACAGATATAAAATAATGCCTGAGCCTCCCAACTTGTAAAATAACTTGTCTCTCTCTCCCCCCCTCTCCCTCCCTCCCTCCCTCTCTCTCTCCCTCCCTCTCTCTCTCTCCCTCTTGCTCTCTCCTCTCTCTCTCTCCCTCCCTCTCTCTCTCTCCCTCTTGCTCTCTCCTCTCTCTCTCTCCCTCCCTCCCTCTCTTTCTCTCTCTCTTTCCTCTCCCTCTCTCTCTCTCCTGTCTCTCCCTCCCTCTCTCTCTCTCCCTCTCTCTCTCTCTCCCTCCCTCTCTCTCTCCCTCTCTCTCTCTCCTGTCTCTCCCTCCCTCTCTCTCTCTCCCTCTTGCTCTCCTCTCTCTCTCTCCCTCCCTCCCTCTCTTTCTCTCTCTCTTTCCTCTCCCTCTCTCTCTCTCCTGTCTCTCCCTCCCTCTCTCTCTCTCCCTCTCTCTCTCTCTCCCTCTCTCTCTCTCCTGTCTCTCCCTCCCTCTCTCTCTCTCCCTCCCTCTCTCTCTCCCTCTCTCTCTCCTGTCTCTCCCTCCCTCTCTCTCTCTCTCCCTCTCCCTCCCTCCCTCTCTCTCTCTCCTGTCTCTCCCTCCCTCCCTCTCTCTCTCTCCCTCCCTCTCTCTCTCTCTCCCTCTCTCTCTCCCTCTCCAGCCTCATCTCCTCCGTTATCAATTGTCAGGTTTCTTCTGTTTCTCTCTGCTCCTCCTACAACAAAATGACAACAGGCAGAATGACCGTTTGATATAATAACGATAATATTGCTCCTCACGTGAACTATACTTTATACTATACTACAGTAAACAGTCCAGAAACAACATTCAATCAAAACGTTTAGTTTACAGCGCCTCGTATCAACAGGACGTCATGTTTGTAAATACAAAACTCATTTTCTTAATGCTACTAGCATTTTAAAACTCTCCAACTACTGCTCTTTACTTACATTTAAATGTGAATTCGGCACGTAGGTTTCATAGTTTTTTTTATGTTATTTATTTTATATGTTTTTTTTTCATACTTCTTGATACCACTTAGTATTTCGTGAGAATTACTTACTCTGATTACTCTTATTACTTACTCTATACTGGCCACTATTTACTTTGATAGCAAGCGAGAATATTTTTACTGACTAATAATTCAAAAGTAACATTTTCACAAAAATATTCTAGAAAGATAAATCACCTTTGAAATCAATCAAAAGATGATGTGGAAAAATTCTATATTTCTGCTGTAGACTGAACACAAGTTGAGTACCTTAGTCCTGACAAGTCTTTCCCAGTGTCCCTGCTGCTGTTTGACTAGTTTGAGAACGGGTTGGTTGGACTTCATTTCCCAGCAGCACTGTTCAGCAACAATATTCTGGTAAAGCTCCAGGTCGGCTCTGTACTGACGACCATTCACTCTGCCACTGCAGAACAAAAAGAGGGCATCAACACACTCCAAGTTTCCTCCATACCAGGTCACTTGTTTGCAATTCTGAAGCATTTAAGGCAATTTACGATTTCAATTTGCAAAAACACAAAAGGGAACAATATTCTACATTGTTTCATGATCATCTCTCAAACTCTATAATCTCCCCCTATATCCCTCCTCATTCTTTGTCAGGGTGAACCAATAAACCACTATAATTCCTTGGAAGCTTCCCACAGGTGAGCAACCACAAGGAATCATGTATACTGACAGTCAAGAAATGCACCAACAACCAAGTTACATATTTGCTGCTGATAGAAGGTCTTAGGAATCAGATGGGCAAGCTTTATTCTACTGTTATGTAATGTATACAATGAAAATCTGACACAAATGAGGGCGGGTATATTGAGTCTGTGCAAACAAAGAAGTTTGTTCCCTGACATGAATGAATGTAACTGCAGCAGAGTAAAGATATCTTTGCTAAATTAGTATAATGTTAGGCCAATCAAATTTCATGATAATGTAATCACAAATTAAATGTAGATTTCCTTTAAATCCAATTATGAGACAGCTGTATTATTCAGAAACAACAGAATACAGAACAATCACAGTAGCACCAAAGGAAAGTGACTGAATGAGATGCCCTTTACATTAAACTGTAACCCGGAACTGTGTGACACCGTTTGTTTGTCTAATTTACAGACTGGCATGCCGAACATGTACCCACTACCACCAGTGTAAAATGCTCTGGACAGAAAGTTCCACTGAATGTTGGATGTGATGAAAGTGAGTGAGCAAACACTGGTGGTCTGGTCCTGACAGACCTGTAGATGACTCTGTCAGAGAAGAAATCACAGCGCTGACTTTCTGGGTTCACCAAGATCACTCTTGCAACTGCACAGTTGACTGTCTGATACCAACGTACATGGGGGTGGTAACTGAAATCCAACAACAAAACACTTAGAACAATGTAACTGTATTATTAAGACCACATATTGTACGACGTCTCGTGCCTTTTTGTTGAGTCGTCTCTTCTGTTAGTGCTGATGACCTGCTGTCTGTAGCTTCCATCTGCCCCTTCAGGTACACCTGTACACATGATTTATGGAGTGTCTCAGCTCATTCATAGTAGCCTATATAAAACATCTTTCTGTGTGCTAGTTTACACCATCTCTTGCCTCTTAGTGTCAATCTGCGATGTTTCGTAAACTGTGGATCTGTATAGAAGTTACAAAAATGCTTTTACCATTTCCAGAGGGGTTTAGAGAGGCAGCCAGGCTAATCACTGGATACACGTCTATCGCATCCCTCTTCCTGTGTATGATAGCCAGCGTTCAATTAAACATTTGTGACAGTGTGTATGTGACAACAACAACATCAAAATGGATATAAACCTTAAGTGGCTACAGAGCAGAATGAAAGGTATTACAGGAGCACAGAAACAAGAGAGCAGAGGCTGTGTGGTTCCCTTACGCTCTTTGCAACAACAACCACCTAATCAAAGGCAATAAGCTCTGACAACACCCAAACAAACTGGGAATAGGGTTATAGAATAATTATTGTATGTTTCCTCACTGTAACGCTGCTGTTAGTAATAACAGTTTCTTTGGCGGACCTTGAAGTTTCTATGCCCTATTACTCAACACTGTGCTCTGTTTGTACAAGGAGCCCTGACAATCAGGCATCTCTGCCACTCCCTACGTATTGATAATAATGCCGCACAAACTTAATCACAGTACTCATTTTGAATGTATACAAGACCTGAAAGAATACAAAGCTCAATCAAAATCAGCAGCACACCATGCCAAACACATACTGGTACTCACACTCAAAACTACACTGAATCTCTGAAACACATGCTTATCTAAAGACACCAACCTCTCTTTCTTAATTATTATTAATTAATATTATGATTCATTTTCTTCTTTTTAATGCGAAAGAAGAAAAGAATTCTAAGAAGAAAAGAAGAAAACAAATCTGTCAGGGCACGGTTACATTTCCATTCAAACAATATAAAAAGCACTACTGTTTCCATTACAGCTGAAGGTTTACAAACCATGTACAGAATCATTGTATCATTTAAAATAACACAACATAACAGTTGTGGCTGTGTTAGTAACTCACTTTGTAGATGACTGGCTCAGAAAATACTGGGGTATCAACACACAGTATCTGTGAAGAGGACACAGAAAATCATCAACACATGCATTGTGTTTACTGTCAGTTGTTGTATATGCTGCTAACACAACCCAATGACTCCATGGGTATTAATAAAGTTAATGTGAATGCACGACACTTTGATCATGTTCAATTTCAAATGACATAAACCAAACAGGCTCTCACACACAAGGAGTTCAGCAGCTCTGGTGCTTTAACACATCTTCATTAAAGTGAACAGCCATGAAGAAAGGCCTCCATGTTCAGTGAAAGGCACTACAAACAGGTTTTATCCTGCTGACTGAGCTACATGCTGTCACTCATTTTGACATCCTACTCGCTATCTCTGGGCTCACAAACGGGAAGTTCTTAGATGACACTTTCTATGTCTCAGAGAAAACTCCTACC
The DNA here is from genome assembly GCF_900634625.1 of Parambassis ranga. Taxonomy (NCBI): domain Eukaryota; kingdom Metazoa; phylum Chordata; class Actinopteri; family Ambassidae; genus Parambassis; species Parambassis ranga. The sequence goes on from NW_021144767.1 coordinate 2,917,080, forward strand.
TGCTCTCGTACTGTAGAGTTCCTTCTGTTGAATGTGTCACTGTTTGTTTAGCATGTTCCTCCTGATGTTAGCTGTATGACTGCTGCAGCGACCGCTTGTTTTCTTTTAACGGCAGCCGGACACGGATGCGGCGGAGTGTTGTTGGACAGCAGCAGAAGACGCAGCGTAGACCCAGATTAATTAGTCACAGGTTCACTTGCTTCGATTTTCGCATCAATTGATCTAGACGCAAAGGCGTGAAATCAAATATTTGTAAAACTGTTTTATTAATATTTACAAATACACAAATACAGACATAAGACTTCTTACCATAATGTGTTTTTGAGATTGGAGGTTGAATCCTTGTAAGCCGATGTTACCCCACATGGTAAACAGAGTTTGCTCCATCAGCACGCTGTCTCCTTTCCTCCCTGTGGACGTGAACAGCTCCTCCAAGTGTGGCCGAGGAACATGAAGTCATTGCAGCAGCATCGAAACAAGGCCCTGAGCAGCATAACAACAGATAAAGTAAAAATAAAGACGATACAGAACAACCATTAGATATGCAGATATACATGTAAGTCTGTTCCGGTTGGCCAGCAGGTGGTGCAGAGGCACGGTTGGTTTGGTTGGAGTGACAGCTCCCATGCTGCACTTTTCTTCAGTGACACCGTAGTTGCTGAGAGAAGTTTATGCAGGGCGCCATATTGCTTTCAGAAGTTTGATTCCTCTGAAAGGTAAGCAGCACTTTATGATGTGGTTTATTTTATGTGAAGGTAGTGATTGTGCATGGCTCCTTGGGAGCTCACTGTAAAAATGGATATTTATGAGGCTGAGTTCTGTTTCTGACAATTACATTATTTGGTAGTTAACCCTTCATTGTAAGCATACCTATAAGTATGTGTAGTCATCAGTGTTAATTTTGGCAGCAATTTTTGATTTAGTTTTTATTTTAGTCTTGTGACTAAAATGTCATTTGATTTTAGAAACATTTTAGTCATCAACATTTTTAAACTTTTAGTCTAGTAAATCTGCCGTGGATTTAGTCGACTAAAATTCTATGATATAGGCTATTTGTCATGAAATTAGTTTGATTGTGCAATAAAAACAGGCACAGCTTCTTCTTAACTTCTCATATTCTAATAGGCTCACCCTTAACCCATCTGCAAACATGTGTTGCCAACAGCCAATAGAAAGGAGACACAACACAAAAACTAATCAAGTTTACTAACATGAATACAAACAACAAACCTAAAACAACATTCCTGAAGCGCATACACCCAACACTAACCAGGTCTAAATGCCTTACTAGTGCGAGAAATAAAATATTTAATATCAAGAAATGTAACAAATGCTGAACTGGCTTTCCATACAACACTGACATGAGGTCCACATTGTCCTGTAATGGAATCCAGAGTCTGAGAGTGTATGACTGGCAACAAATAACAATTTCACTTTGTAGATTAAAGCAACATGTGCTGACACCAGAATCAGTCCTGTCAGCTGATATGAACAGGACTTCCTCCTCCTCCTCCTCAGGTTCAGACAATATGAAGTCCTCTATAAAAACACATACATTCATTAAGTATGTGTTCTTTATGTGTATAGGACCACTGTCCTCTGTGGACTAGCAGATGTGAGCATGTGAGGAACTGGAACCACTTCTTCATCTGAACCATGGAGATGCCAATTTATAACACCTGAAACCACCTCCACTGTCTGCACACACAGGAAGTTCACCCTTAAAGAAGCATTCAGCGAATTTCTTATATGTTTGAATGTAGCCAATCAATGCTCTCTGTTTCAGTTAACCTGTCTGCACAGAATTAGTCCCTGAAATGACATGTAGAGCCCAGATAGCTCAGTCGGTAGAGCATCAGACTTTTAATCTGAGGGTCCAGGGTTCAAGTCCCTGTTTGGGCGGCAAGCTTTGTACTCTTGTTACACCACATTCAGATGTTAACCCTTTAAACCCTAAAAGAAAAAAAAAATCACCTAAAAAGACAATAATAATGTGCATTATGCATGTTCTTGGTGTCTAGGAACATCCAGGGACCTCGGAAAATGCATTTCCAGTGTTTAAAATATTGTGTCTATTAGTATGCCTGAGTGAATTACAATAAACTAAATGAGAAATGTAACATTTCTATCCTCGCCTGAGTTTTTTTCCTGTTTGACAGAAGAAAACAGTATGCTAACAATGATTCTATGTACACAGATGCCATTGATCACATTCAGCTATCCCTTGGCTACAAATATACCAAATTTGATAGAATTTGAACAAAGAGCAAAGTCTTCACAAAGGTTTTAGTAAGGATATCACCAGGCGGACACTCTGGCACAATTTGGCACCACATTGCCAAATAGGTTACTTATCATTTCCAATGGGAAGTGGCTGAAAAATACAACTTACATCCATTTCACTAGTCTATTGCCATCTACTGGAGCTTTTGGGTATGAATTTTACCTTGTACTTCATCAACTTCTACCATTATGCACAGTGTAAAATCAAAAACATCAAAATGTATAATTTTGTCTCCAAATAGAGCAGTTTTTATTATCATAACTAATAACTAATGTAAAATAATGAAAGTCCAACCAAATGTAAAGTAAGAAAAATACAATAACAACAAGGAGAGGTGATGCCTCAGCGTTGAGCCCAGATGGGCCTGGGACCTCGCTGAAGAGGAAAGCCAGGTCCCAGGCCCATCTGGGCTCTTCCCTCTTATTGGCTATGAAAATAATAACACTTATTTTTATCTGTAATTGCATACATATTGAAATATACACATTATGTAAAAAATATGTAAAGACAGTATTGAATAGGATTGAATCATCCTTCTTCATCTCTGTTCAGCTCTTCCCTTAGGGGTTGCCACAGTGAATCATCACCACTATCCTCTGCATCCTCCTCTCTCACCCCAACTACCACCCTGCTGTATACTATACTGTGTATATGTATATATATAATAAATCATTTTTATTAGCAACAAATAGTTTACACTTCAAAATAAATGTACAAAACTTACTCATAAACTGGGTCCATCTTTTCCAACGTTCAACTGGGGATTCAACGGGGTCAAACAAATCCGGAAATCCCTGCCATTGAAATTCTGCTCCATGCCCCTCTCGACGCAGTAAGAAGAAGAGATAAGCTAGCTAACAACCTAAAAAAACCTCTGACACTCACTGAAACTCACTGAAATTCACCAAAAGTCACTGAAGCGCACTAAAGCAACTACAACCTCCACAAACACCTACGCGCACTAGCGTTAGTGTTGTTGCATCTAGTCTTTACGCAGGGATTTTATGTCAGCTGGGTATTGTAGTCCATTAGATTTTTTATACCATTCAATTCAGTAGCTTGTCCTCTTTCATTGGACTACAAACATGGCCGTGTCAGAATTTGAAGTAATAGTGCCTGCACGTTTTCAGCCCTTCAGCGGCCCATCGGGTTTAACCACTGCAGTACTGTTAACCTGCTAGCATCTTTGCTTATCTAAACACAGTTTTCATTTCTGTCCAATGCGAGACAATTACCAACCCCTATAAAGGAGAGGTTCTGCTTCTCAATTCAATTCAGTTTCCACTGACCACTTCCTGTTATGCAACAAATACACTTTATGATTCAATGTTGAGCTAATGCCACAGCCACAAAGTCAATCAAGGATTGTTTTTTGAAGACGTTTCGCCACTTCCCCAAGTGGCTTCTTCAGTTCTGCTACTTTTCTGGTTGGGAATCTGAGTTTTATGTGTTCAGGACCTCTGTGGGTGGATCTTGCAGGAGCTCACATGACTACGATCCCTATAGTTCAGGGTTCGGCAACCCAAAATGTTGAAAGAGCCATATTGGACCAAAAAAACAAAAAACAAATATGTCTGGAGCCACAAAAAATGAAAAGCCTTATATAAGCCTTATAATAAAGGCAACACATGCTGTATGTATCTATATTAGCTATATTAGCCTACTATCAAAATGACTAAGTTGGCTACAAATACATAATGAACCTTCATGATTACATGTTTATTTTCCCTGCAGCGCATCCTGTAGGGAATGACGCACCACGTGACTGCTCTGTTGTACGACAACTCCATTACAATATTAATGAATTATGTTTCATTGCTTTGATGAAATTAAAGAAATGCAATGAAGAAATCCGATTTTTGATGTCATTTTTATTTTGAGGATTCGAAAAAACAACAACAAAATGGAACGTGCATAACGTGCCCCTTATCTGGGCAACAAACAGAGTGCAATAAAACGCAGCCTGCATTTATAAAAATAAAACAGCAGCCTTTTGAAAAGGTAAAGTATATAAAATCTAATTCATACAGTTTAAGTTTGATTTCTGTGCAAATACCAAGCAAGTCAGTGCAAGGGTAAAACAAAGCAGCATCCTCTTCTCTTTTGGCACGCAACCAACGCAGCTATCCTCGGACCTGAGCAACAAAACACAATAATATCCCTAAGTGTCATTCCACATATATACTGACGAAAATCAGAAATCACTTTATAGAAACAGCCACTTCGTTACTAAATATGTGCCTATGACAGGATTGTGTTCTTACCCGTTTAATGTGACATCTGTTTTCGGACATCAATGGTCAGCTCAACATCGGGCATGTAAGATGTAACTTTAATCTTGACGCAGGACTGCAAGCTCTGAGGCGGGTGCGATATTTTGATTTGATTGATTTTTGATTTGATGTAGTTCATGTTTGGAGATGCAATCCACTTCTTAAATCTATTTTTGCGCTGCTCTAATTTCTCCAGAAGTAATGCAATCGCACTTTTTCTCTCACTCCCAACTGGGCACTCGGCTGCAAATGTAACATGCCTTCCCTGGAAGCCAGTGGAAAATGTCTTTCCACTTCCTAAGCCAGTGGAAAGACATTTTCCACTGGCTTCCACTTCTACTCTTTTTGTTATTTGACAACTTCTCGCTACAGAGCAAACATTCAGGCAATCCTTCCGCATTGGCAATGAATGCAAATGATTCGGTCCTTTGGGATCCATGGCCCATCACACAGCCACCGGTTTGTTTACAACAGCCACCTGCCTGGCATCCCGCCCTGCTGATAGAAACGTGTATCGCAGGCTATGACGCAAATCTTCGTTGACAAAAATATTGAAATTGAATATTTATTCTAAACATTTTTACAGCATTGGAAAACGTTAAGAATGTTTGTGTCATGTTTGTCCTCCTACAGAAACCATATTAAAACAAAACATTATATTTCCCTCCCACATCTTTTTCCATTTTCAAACATTTTTGAAAAAGCTCCAGGGAGCCACTAGGACAGCGCTAAAGAGCTACATGCGGCTCTAGAGCCGCGGGTTACCGACCCCTGCTATAGTTGGTTAATGGCCAGTTAACGACCAGAAACTCTGGGATGAAGGGACAGGGTTGTGGACAGGTGAGAGCTGTTGCCTCACTAGTTGACGGCCCATCGTTAGAGTTTGAGTGGGAGTGAAGTCTGCTAGGAAGGGATGAAAGGACAGAGTTGTAAACAGGTGAGAGCTGATGCCTCAGCCCTCCCCCTCTGTTTAGAGAGGGTTTTTCCAATTTCACATAGACGCTTCTTTGACTCCTCTTTCATACCATCTGTCCTCCCTGTCTAGGATTTGGACATTATTATCCTCAAAGGAATGACCACTGTCTTTGAGGTGGAGGTGAACTGCTGAGTCTTGTCCTGAGGAGGTGGCTCTCCTGTGCTGTGCCATCCTTCTGTGTAGTGGTTGTTTGGTTTCACCAATATAGAGTGGCGAAACGGCTAGAATGAAAGAAAGCATTCCCAAATGAAAGGCAGAAATCTAGAATGAGAGGCAGCATTCTGGAATAGACATCCATCCACCCATTCCAGAATGATAGGCAGGATTCCGGAATGGTAACAAAATTCTGGAATTAAACCCCTAACCCGACAGTGACCTGTGATGTCATCCGATTGGAGCCAGAGACTGACCCTCCTTAAGAGCAACAGTGGCAAGAAAAAACAGGAAGAACCCCTGAAAGTTTTGTCCAACGTCTCAGCTGTTACCTTTAATATTATCATAACAGATGAAATCATTCAATTGGATTTTGTGGTCTGGGTTAGATCAGTCAGCGTTTTAAATGAAAACTTATTTCTCCTCCAGAGGAGGAACTGTCAGGAGTGGGATTTGAACCCACGCCTCCAGTGGAGACTGCGACCTGAACGCCAGCTGGCGAAGGATCGTCCGTACAATGTTGGAAAATGTTGGACACAAGAGCCAATCACAAGCCTTCAATTGCTGGAGGTGCGCCCAATCAGCTAGCGGATTTCTTCCCCACTGTCCAACATTTCCAACATTTGACCAATCACGGTGGACAAATGTTGGAGCAGAGAATCAGTATGGCGCATACTGGTCGTCATTCATTCTGCACTAGCTAGCGAGAAAAACAGTCGGTACGGTAATTAAACACTTGCTACAGTGCCGTGTGACACTATTTTACGTTTGTGTGTCATGTAAACTCTTGTACTGTGTTGACGTTTTTATAGATTGATAAATTTGTTGAGTTACGGTCGTTACACAAAGTGGATTTTGTTTTTGCCACTCGGTGCTTACTAATGTTATTTAAGGTGCAGTGTTTAAACACCAAACCTGAGAATCAAAGTATTTCCACCCACGTTTAAGCACTACCACAGCACCGTTTAAGCACTACCACAGCACCGTTTAAGCACTACCACAGCACTACCACATAAGTTATTTAGATTTTTATGGTGTATGGCCATATAGAAATGTCTTCCTGTAAATAAACATTGTCCCTTAATGCTGCTTAAAGCTACGGCATTCTTTGTAATATTTTATTTTATATTTTATATTATATGTTGTGGTACACGGCGTGTCAGAGGACAGCGGGGGTTGGGTGATCTATTTTGCCAGCTGACATGCTGTGGGTGAAAGGAGAGAGACGTGAAGGACAGCGGTGGCAGACAGGTGAAGGAAAACAGGGGAGAGTAAGAGGGACCCGTGATTCGAAAAAAAAAATACGGACAATAACCATTTGTTTTTATGGACAAGGATCGCCCAGGGAGAGAGAGGATCCCGTGTGGGGTTCACCAGGAGGAGTTTTTTGTTTGTTCGTATGTTTGCCTGTTACTTTTTGATCGGGACTGAAGGGACATTTATTTGTAAATATGGGTCGGATTACAGCGTTATTTGGGATGTAAGAAAATATGATTTTGAGTTAATAAACCCGAAACAGTCTCATTTCATGTGTCTGTGGTCTGTATTATGCAACAAAGGTAAATAGAGTACAACACAGGAGAGTCCCTGCTTAATAGCAACACTCCGTTTACTTTAGGCAGACTGTTAAAACGTTTATCCATATGTCCATTTGTAAAAATGATGCCAAAAATGTAGCAGATGCAGATCAACGCTAGCATTCCTGTGGTCGCCGGTTCGAATCCAAGCTGTGGTCCAAAGTAAAATCCTAAGTATTTCAAAAGTTTGAAATACGTACAAAAATTAGATATGTTTCCACAGCTTTCCTTTCTTTTTTCATTTTTCCCTTTTTCCCCTCTTTTTCCTCTTCTTTTCTTCTCCCCCCTTCTTCCCCATCTTAGACGGACGAATGTTCCCCAGCTTGAACGCAGCGCCTTGGACCGCTCGGCCATCCTGACATGAAAAGCGTGCTGTCCACAACAAGTTTGGAAAATCTCAAGGATGAATACTTAATAAACAATCTGAAATCTTCACTGACACTGATGTGGACAGACTCAGAGTGTGTCTGTCTATGCTATCTCAACAAGTCTTGAGCCAGAGATGAGATTTTTCATCTGGTCACCACATGATGAATCATTCTGACTATTGTAGTACCTTGAGATCTGCCTTTCCCAGGTGTTTTGTCCTTAAGGTGAAGCAGTCTCTGCCTCAGGGTGAAACTGGGTTTGAAATGTGCTGGGACGTTTTATCCTTTGCCTCCTCACTGCACACCAGTTGCTCTCGGTCCAGCGTTTTTAAAATGATAGTTTTTGGAAGTGTCAGATGGACTGTGCCAGGGTTTGGTCCTCAGACAGTCAATATAAACGGCAGCACTCTGACTGGTCAAGATGACCTTTTTCATAGAGCTCGTTGTTAACACATCAGACTTGTTAAGTGTAAACGATGGAGGGGCATAAAGTGATCTTGGAGATGAAAAGAACCGTTGTTGGCAGGATTCGAACCTGCGCGGGGAAACCCCAATGGATTTCTAGTCCATCGCCTTAACCACTCGGCCACAACAACCGGCAAAAGGTAACGATGAAGAGTCTGACGACCCAGGTTGGTTCTGTCCATGAGTGCATGGTCTTGTCCAGTTTGTCCTGTCCAGTTTGGTGTTGGTGCTCCTTTACTTGTTTTCCATTTCATTCGCAGGTTTGATTGTTCACACCTGTGATCAGTCATCAGCCAATCCTGCTGCAGCTTCCATCTAGTATATGTGTCCAATGGAAGCTGAGCAACATGTCAGCTACACACATAGAAACACTACACATAGTTTGTCATATAAATAACATGGATTGAATCATGTTGTACAGTCAATGGAAACAAAAAGCACTGAGAGTGGTGCTGGTAGTGCAGCAGTGGATGGAGGCTGAAGTGCTGCCACCTAGTGTCAATATTTGGTATTAACTCTGACTACATATTCCACCTTTAACTCTCTGCCATATATACTGTGCCATGTGTGAAGTGATAATAAAATGTGAATGTGAATTTATTGTAAAGAACTTTACTTATTATCCCTGTTATAAGTGAGCAGTGTGTGTGTGTGTTTGATGGAGTGTGTAATGTCTGCTCAGTGTTACTGATGCTGCTGTGTGTGATCTGAAAACTGATCAAACTGTGATGTGTCTGATGCTGACAGAAGAATCAGAGGTCAGACAGTCGGATCCTCCTCTGTGACACCTTTAACATCATATCAGAAATCTCTGTCTGCTTCTGGTACATGCAGCTGATCACCAGCAGGGGGCTCACTGCTTTGCTGTCACTCAGGGGGCCTGCTCTGTCTGCCACTGGGATATGATGAGGTGAACTTCAGAGTTTGAATGGATTTCATTTGTCATGTGTTTATGATCATTTTATGAATCAGTTCAAATAAAGGAGACTCATTGAAGTCACAGTTTAGTGTTTTAATACTTATACACACTTATTTTGAAGCTGCTATCAACTTGATGAGTCTTCCTGTTGAAGCACGAGGCAGGACGTGTGTCAGAACATCCATGAACTGAGTAGATTAGGAGGAAAAGCTGATGTGTCACAGCTGCTGGTTGTGTTCTTTAGTGTCTCCATCTTGATGAAATGAGGTGTTTTACTTCCTCCAAGTAGAGTGGACCTGGCTCACAGAGTGCTGCTGCTGTTTCTGTCTCTCTGTGAGCAGCATGTTAAACAGCAGGCTCTGAATAGTGACGTCATGATGTCACAGTCACATCAGTCTAATCTCCCAATCTGAGAGAGAGCTGTCATCAACAGCAGGAAGTGCAGGAAGCTCATGGTGTGCAGGCCTCTGATGTGTGGAGGCTGTCGGCTTGTAGCAGCCAACAAGAAGGGAGTTTGTAAAAGTTCTCTGTAACTTTAGATGTGAGGATTCAGAAAGAACTTAGATCAGATATGTGCAGCACTTGTGCAACAGATACTCCAACAGTGACAGCTCTTCTGAAGAAAGCCTGAGGAGCTGAGACCTGGATGAGACACTGATACAGCTTTGCTCTGCTGACAGGAAGGATGAAGGCTGACCACACACACACACACACACACACACACACTGACACACATACACACACACACGCACATACATAACACAAACATATAGACACACACACGCACACACACACACACACACACATATAGACACATGCACACATATAGACGCAACACACACACCAACACACAATCATACACACACTCTTACAGACATGCACACACATATATTGTCACACCGGCTCAGAAAGTGTGACACATTGGGGAGGACAAACACAACTTTAACCGTTTGACCATTTTATTGAAGAAAGAATATTTTATTTTGGTATAATTGTATACCAACAATTGACAAACAAGGAAATGTGCAAACAAAATACACCGCCATGCCTGCAGCAGGCTGGAGAGAGAGCAGCCCTCCTAGTAGGCCAGACGGGGAGAGAGAGAGTGAAGCAAACAGACTGGGAACTCTTAAACCGTCTCCAGCTCGTCAGCACAGGAGAGCTGCATAAGCTCAGGATCAGCTCCACCCAGCAACCTCCTGCACACACAGGGGAGAGACAGCAGCAACAACACAACACTCCCTGAGAGGCCAACACAGGGCCACAATATAGACACTGACACACACTAACACACAGACACACACACACAATACACTGCTTCAGACACACACACTGCCTGCTTCAACTGTGGAAAGGCTTCCTGTGCATCAGTACAACAGGCTGTTGGGCCTTTGCAGGATCCTGCAGGGTCGACCCCAAAGTTCAGACTCACAGTTCATAGCAGGACTGAGCTGGATGCAGTCACAGCTCCTCACTGTGTGCAGCAGCTGGACTGAGCTGAACACTGGACTCAGACAGATTCAACATCCACACGTCAGTCACTGGAAGCCTTCAGAATGCTTCTCTCCTCACTCAGCTTCCAGTCCAGATCCAATACCTTGCTGCAGGTGAGTGACGGACCTGTCAGCTGTGTGTTAGAAATGCATGAATAAACAGCAGCTTCATGTTGATGCAGGACGTATGAGGTCGGAACACTGATGAGATGAAAAGATTCAGAGGAAAAGGCAGAAAGAGCAGAGCTGATAAGTCACATGACTGATGCACTGACACGCTCTCTAGTCAGCTCCAAAACACCACTCAGATCCATCCACCATTCCAGAGCAGCTCTCAAAGGTGATCTGGAATGACAGCTGACAGCAGAGAGAGGAAAGCTTTAAATGTACTGCTACAACCTGATTGGCTGCATGAGCAGCGAGGCAGCGCCTGATTGGTGGAAGAGCTGACTAGAGAGCGTGTCAGTGCATCTGTCATGTGACTTATCAGCTCTGCTCTTTCTGCCTTTTCCTCTGACTGCTGTCCTGATAAAGACCTGAGGAAGACTGTTTGGAGGACACACAGAGTGGACATGGGTCACAGAGCGCTGCTGCTGTTTGTGTCTCTCTGGAGCTCCGGTAGGACTCTGCTTCTATGACGGACGTCTTTATAAGAGCTGGGAGAAGAGTGTGTGTGTGTTTATATTTGTTTTCTTCACTGACAATCTTATTACGGATAATGCTACTAAGGATCACAGTGGAATTAGTCTGATTGTTTTTAAAGTTGTTATTATAGCAGTTTATGTTCACTGTGTATGTCCACACTGGATGTTCCTTTTTTAGGATTAACATTTATGGAGCCCCGAAAGGGACATTTGCAATTTATTTATTTATATTTCATGCTGTATTTATTTCATCCCTAATATGCAAATCTCCTCTTAAGATACAAATCATAAAGCACACAGTCCTTCTCTGGATAACTACAAACTTCACTACATCCAGTGGTTAAACAGACTGAGCCCTGTTGTTGCTGCTGTCAGCTACAAGGAGACATAAACACAGCGTGAACTGAATCAATATGAATTAAAATGGAGGAAACCTTTATTTGACCCAATGAATGACTAATATGCCACCATATGAACGATCTGGCACCGACTGGCTGCGGCTCCAAGCAGATGAAGGGAGGTTGGTGAGAGGTGATGAGGTGATGATCTGTTCTTATTGAGGGTGATGAAGATGATGATCTGTTCTTATTGTCTAAACAGGAACAGTTGAAGCACAGCTTGCAGCCCCTGTATCTCAGGCTTCTCAGCTTCTCTTCAGATGTTTGGACGTTTCTGCTGGAACCTCTCATTTAATGACTCACATTTAGAACTTTTGACTTTATGTGGAGGAGGGATTTATTTTTGGAATGAGGAGGCTTCAACACTTCAGGACTGCTTTGAAGTGACTGACTGGCAGGCACTCTGTGAACCCCACAGCCAGGACATTGATGGAATCACAGAGTGCATCACTGGATACATAAACTTCTGTGTGGACAGTGTTGTTCCAGTTAGGACAGTGAATTGTTACCCCAACAACAAGCCATGGGTGACTAAGGACATTAAAGCCATTTTAAACAGAAAAAAGAAGGCATTCAAAGCGGGCGACAGGGAGGAGGTGAGAGCTACACAGAAGGACCTGAGAACAAAAATCAGGGAGGCCAAGGAGAAGTACAGGAGGAAGCTGGAGTGGAAACTTCAGCAAAACAACACAAGAGAGGTGTGGAGTGGCATGAGGACCATCACTGGTTACAGGTGGAGCAGCAGGGGTGGAGTTAATGGCAGTGTGCAAAGGGCCAATGAGCTGTATCAGTTTTTTTAGTGACCCCAGTTCAGCCTGCTAACGACTCTTCAGCAGCTGAGAGACAACGACCAGCCACGTCACCCACCCTCTCTTCTCCCACAGCTCATCCAGATGGCCCTGCTCGCACCTCATCCTCAGACCCCTCGGCTGACATCACCTGGGAATTACTGGTTCCCCACCTCCACCGATCACCTTCACCACAGAGCAGGTGCTGCTTGGAAGAATGTCAAACATCAAACATATTCTGCTTGGTTTAACACTGTTTGTTCACTACATCATTCCACATGTGTTCCTTCATAGCTCTGATGTCTTCAGGATGAATCTACAATGTAGAAAGTCATAAAAACAAAGACAAACCACTGAGTGACTTTTGACTGGTACATTTAAAAATGTCATCATATGTCCTAACCAGCAGGGGGAGCACTGATCATAAACTCTCTGTCTCACATGTTATTGTCATGTGTTTTTATGGATGATGATGCTGACTGTTGTTTGCTTCTCTCTGTAAACAGCTTGTAAACAGCAGCTTCCCTGAGGGGAAACTCAGCTAATAAATGATGCTGTAACCTCTGGGACTTGATCTGCTGGGTGGGAGTCCACTACATTATCCATCCATCCTCATCCATCCAGCTGAGATACTGAATGTGGGTTTTCATTGGTTGTCCGTTATAACCATCAAAATTAAAAGAAATAAACACTTGAAATATTTCAGTCTGTGTGGAATGAATGTTTGCATTATACAGCTTTCACTTTTTGAATGGAATTACTGAAATAAATCAACCTTCTGATGATATTCTAATTATATGACCAGCACCTGGTGGTGTTTTGTTGCAGCCTGTGGGGTCACCATAGAAACAAAGCTATTTTATTTTGCTTAGAGAGCACTTGAGAGCACTCCCTAATACTTGTTCTTGTTTCCTGAATAATGAGTACTAGCAGGACATAGCAGCATGGGCAGCAGAGGATTCCATGTTATAACTGGATCATCCAGCACAAGCAGCAGGATTCAGCACCACAGCCTCCTTCATGGCCTTCAGTCCATTAATGACTACAGCTGGACCAATGAACCGACTGTGGACTTCTCCATAGACTTAACTGTGTAGAAAGGACACCAGGATAACTGTTCAAACAAAAGGTTCCACTGAGATTTGAACTCAGATCACTGGATTCAGAGTCCAGAGTGCTAACCATTACACCATGGAACCTCCTCTGTGAGTAAACCTGACTGGAAGAGAACCAGAGACATATCTTGTCCAGATGGTCTGTCTTTCCAGAAATGGAGTCTGTCAGTTGTTAAAATGAGTGAGCTGATGTCCAGGTGTAGAACAAAGGAGCTCCTGCTAGCAGTGGTGCAGTTTGTACCTACCAGCTTCAAATGAAGACAGAAGTGTCCTCTGATGACTCACACAGCACTACAGTAGATCATTAATCAATCAGACCTGCAGATCTGTTCTTTGACAGTGATGTGTCCAGGATTACACCATCTATCATTAACAAACAATACCAGCCCCCCTCCTTTCCTCTGACCGCACTCCACTGTCCTGTCTGTCCTTGCCAACTGAAATCCATTTAGCGCAACGTTAGAGTCCAGTGTTAGCACCGTTAGCCAAGTTTCAGTAAACAACAGCATGCTACACTGACGATATTCCCTCTGGTGCCGAGTCAGCACCGTCAGCTCGTCCATCTTATTAGTGAGAGATCAAACATTCCCAGTGATGACCGAGGGGAGCACAGGTTTATAACATCTGATGGAACAACACGCAGCTCCGGCACGGGTTCCCCGTCATCTTCTCCTCCTTATGTCTCGAAGAATGTCGGGTCTCTCGCTGTGCAGCACCGCTGTGTCCCTGAGGGCTAACAGCTGATCCCCCGTGTAAACAATAGGGCCTCCACTGTGTGTCCACGGTTACTTGTGAAGCAAGGAGTGTAAAAAACTGAAGAAATACCAGCGCAAACTCCATAATCTTTCCTTTGAGGACAACAATGTCCACATTTTAGACAGAGAGGAAAGGTGGTTTGAAAGAGGAGTCAAGGAAGCATCTATGTTAAGCTGGAAAAACCTTCCCTTAACAGAGGTGGTGGCCTCAGACATCATCTTTCTACCACATACAATGCAGTGATTCCATCCATTCCCAGGAAGTTTGCACATACAATAAGAACAAAGGGCTGTCAACCAGTCCCCCTCCGGCAGTCTCACAGTCGTTAGCCAGTCGTTAGACACACCTAGCCCAGGCAGCCATGGAAACATTTAGTGCTATTGTTTGTGAGTTTTACCCAGACCCACCCACTGAGGTCTGCAACCACATATAAACCATGTTTCCCCACCAAACAGTTAGAACTGATGAAGCTGCTTTGATGAGCAGCAAAACGTCTTCAAGAAAACTCTACAAGTCCAGACGCCTTGCTTCAATCTTCTCTACGTATTAACATATCATATTTTCACAGCAGTTTTAAGGTGTGTACATACTCCTAAAGGTTAAATTAATAATTTTTGTTGGTGCAGTAGTCAGCGCGCATATGAGAGATATTCTCACTAACATACTGCAATGTAGATGTCTTTGTTAAAAAAAGGACCATATTTCACTTGTTTCTGAGCCACCACAGCCGCAGTAGGCAGCGCGTCAGTCTCATAGTCTGAAAAGAGTAGTAGCCAGCACGTATACGAGACATATTGGCACTAACATGGGCACTGTATATGAAAAAAAGGCCTTAAACTTCCTGGTATTGTGTTCACAATGGTGGCATTGATCCCCAGCCTCTGTCACACAGTCTGTTCAGTGTGGGGCCCCTTAAGGTCTGTGTTCCACACATGCACAATGGGTAGGCAACCACCGGATTGTATAGTAAGCACTGACAGACACCTGCTTTTATGGTCATTTCCTCTGTAAATTAGCTTGTTGATGCTACTATGTAATATTATGTACCTGTAAATGGTGAGTGTGTGTACTCTTTATTCAATGCTGTCTCTAAAAGTTGTGCCCCGTGTGAGGGTTGAACTCACGACCTTCAGATTATGAGACTGACGCGCTGCCTACTGCGCCAACGAGGCCCAAAAACTGGGACATATGGTCTTTTTTTTTTTTTTTTAAACAAAGATCTACAGCAGGGGTCTCAAACTCAACTTACCCGGGGGGCGATGGGGGTCGAGGCTGGGCCACATCAAGTATTCCACAAAAAAGCATTCAGATATTCCAAAATACAACTGGTCCGATCTTCTCAATCTTCCAGGTCAGAATAGGGATGCAAATTATCGAGGAATTCATTAATCGTAAACTGATATGCAGCGATTTCCCCTCAGTTTCACTAAGATTAAAAGCTAAACATTGTTTACTAAATAAAAACTGCATGTCATATTCCTTAATGAGTGATTTGCTGTACCATTGGGGTCAAACAGGCTGGTTTGTTTGTAGGTGATTTTGTGTTTACAGATGCAGAGCTAGCAAATTTTAAAAAGGCTCTATCGACTTGCTAAAGGTAAGATTTGACCAGTCAAGGATTCTAATGACTACATAACACATCCTTTATTACATAAAGGTGTTGTAAACACATGTATTGAACAAATGCACTTCAGATAAAAAATCAAATCAGATAAAAATCATTGTGACATATATGTCACATCGGCCCTTTAGCCAAAAAATCGGTGAAAAATGATGTGACATTATGATGAAACTCTCGAGGGTTAAAAGTCACTCCTTCGAGCCGGATTTGAACCAGCAACCTAAGGATTTCAGTTTTACTGTCTCACTACAGTCCTCCGCTCTACCATCTGAGCTATCGAAGGGTGGGCTGAGAAAGAAATGCCCGAGCACAGCCGAGCGTTCATAGTTGACTCAAACACGGGTCATCTGTGCTTGATTTGAAAGTCAGGATTGGATTTGTGTGTTCATAAAGACCTGAAAAAAATCAGACCAGATTTTCATCATCCTGGAATGTAGCTTAAGACTTTGTGGTAGTATGACCACTTTACATCTTGACCATACTAGAATAGAATAGAATAGAATAGAATATATACTTTGATACTCTCACAACGCTCCTCAAGGTAAAACGTCTCTAAGATGTCAAACTTGTGCAAAATATTGTCCATAACCAGATCAAAAGTGTTTTTTTTCTTTGTCAGAACCTGAATGTTTATTATTATTTCTGTTTATTAGAACTTTAATGTTGGTTCAGGTCATTTGGTTGTTCCAGGGTTTAGATCTTTCCATCAACACATTAGTCAGGGCTCTTGAGAGCAGGTATGGACTGGCCATCTGGCATACTGGGCAATGCCCAGTGGACCACATTTTTGGGTTGGGGATGGCATAATGTAATCAAAAGTTAGGGCTGAAACAAACCGGTATTTTGGTACTCAGATACTCGCCGATTATTTTTGCGATTATTCAAGTACTCGGATCACGCGTAAATGTCATCGTTTTCCCAATAGAAACAGCTGCAGCGTCAATGCTTCAGTCTAGGGCTGGGCGATAAAAATGATAACGATAATTATCGCGATATAACTTTTTTCAATAACAATATGACAAAAGTTCGATAATGCTCAATAAATGTGTACACGTTGTGTGACGCTGCACATGCGCATTGCATGCTGGGCTCTCGAGTGCTACATGTGGAGCTGCACCGTCACTGTGAGGAGCTGTGACTTGGAGGAGTGGTGAGAGAAAAATTAACGGCACAGACAACGTGGAAGACACAAAACGTCTGTAGTGTGGAGATATTTTGGCTGTTTTGTTTTTGTTTGTTTAAATTATACCTAAAGCACTTAGACCTTGCACATGCAGCCACGCTACTTTTTTATGTTTTATAACATTATGTGTTTTATTATTATGTGTTTTATAATATTCGAAGTCGACAAAAGCATGTTTTACAAAGTCGCTTACGGTTCAACTTTTGTTTTCTCCGAAAAGAGGACACTTTAGGCTTTCTATTAGTATACTCCGCCATGTCTCTGTCTTGTTTACAGGCTGTGTCTATGGGAAAGTCAGTGTCCAA
Source organism: Parambassis ranga (assembly GCF_900634625.1). NCBI lineage: Eukaryota > Metazoa > Chordata > Actinopteri > Ambassidae > Parambassis > Parambassis ranga. Next base: position 2,934,398 of record NW_021144767.1, read on the forward strand.
TCGGACGATGGAACAAGATCACAAGGTGCTCAAACTCCAATTGTAGAGCTTTCCGCTCTCACATGGTATATCAAAGATGGTTGATTCGACAGGAGACGTATCACCCCTGACTAGCTGGGTCGTCTACACGGTTGAAAAGCAGCTCTGAATGCAATAATAGATGCGTAGCCGACCGTTATCTCAGCTGGAATGTCATCAAAGTCAATAGAGCGAATCGCACATTTTTTGCTTATAGTGTAATAAATTTGTATGGGTTATGGTTCTACTTTTTAGTACAAAGATATAGCATGTAATATTGATTTTATGGAGATTTTATTAAGAGATATACACCTTAGTTTTTTGAAGAATTGGTCATGTCATGTTTTGACAAATAAAGAGAAGCTTAACACCACAATTAACCATCTGGTTTCTATAAACTGTTCTCCTCTAAATGTGAAATAAATATAGATTTTACTTATCGTGTTAATTATCGATATCGACTGATATGGAAATAAATTATCATGATACATTTTTTGCCATATCGCTCAGCCCTACTTCACACCGCAACCTCCTCCATACCCGGCGCCAAAACCGTGTGTCTATGTGTCCGACCTGCAAACTGCTCACTCGCGTTTCGAACCCAGGACCTCTTGAACCCAAAACACTGATCATCCCACTGCACCACAAGAGAATCATTCTCAATGATGTCACTAACGAGTCGTCGAATGCTAAATTAGTTATCAATGCATTTTGCATTGGAATATTACTCGAGTAATCGTTGCAGCCCTAAAAAAAGTACATCATAGATATTTTCTATCAACCACAATGGTATTTGAGATGTTAGTATTAGTATTAGTATTAAATAACAATGTTGGTGATATAGCAGTATACAAAAGGGGTACTGGGAAACTCACTCTAAGCTTGAACTTGAAAACTTGAGAGCTCTGCTTTGTGTCCATTTGTTCCTCCAGTTCTCCCTCAACAACATGACTGTAAGGAGAAAGAGATCCTGTCTGACCAGCAGCTCTGTAACCAGAAAAAAAAAAATCCAGTCTGGACCATTTTGCACCGTTTGTCATCCAATACAAAGAAGAGCTCAACCATCAGGACCCACTGCTGACACCTGAGATAAAGTTACACAGAACAGGTATGTGAAACTGCAAACAAGCAGTGAATCCAGTGACTCATGCAGGATCCTATTCAGTTCTGTGCAACGTTTATATTAAGCTTAATGATCAAAACTGTGAAACATGTTTTCTTGTTCTAACCCTTTAGATCTCACTCAACAACACAATTTTAAGAAGAAAGAGCTGATTCTAGCTGACCAGCAGCTCTGTAACCAGAACAGGAACAGCAGCCTGGATTGGGAGGAACCAGAACTCCCACAGGTTAGAAAGGAACCGCATGTTCTCTCCAGCAGTCATGAGGAAGAGCAGCATGAACCGAGAGAGGAGACTGAGCCCTCTATATTGACTGTTGCTAATGAAAGGAACTATATTGAACTAGAACCAAGCTGTGACAGGATTGTCTCTCACAACTCTCCTCCAGGAAAAAAATCTGTAAAATGTAAACCTGGTAGAAAAGGTGAGAAGCCATTTTCTTGCAGCACATGTGGCAAATGCTTTTGTCGAAATCATGACTTAGCTATTCACATGAGAACCCACACAGGTGAGAAACCACATTGTTGCAAAACATGTGGGAAATGTTTTACTCAAAATGGTAGTTTAACTGCCCACATGAGAACCCACACAGGTGAGAAACCACATTCTTGCAAAACATGTGGGAAATGTTTTACTCAAAATGGTAGTTTAACTGTCCACATGAGAACCCACACAGGTGAGAAACCACATTCTTGCAAAAACATGTGGGAAATGCTTTACTCAAAATGGTAGTTTAACTGCCCACATGAGAACCCACATAGGTGAGAAACCATTTTCTTGCAAAACATGTGACAAATGTTTCAGTCAAAAAAGTAACTTAACTTTCCATATGAGAACTCACAGATGAGAAGCCATTTTCTTGCAAATTATGGTGGAAATGTTTTAGACAAAATAGTGTTTTAACTGTCCACAAGAGAACCCACACAAATAAGTCAAGTGTTTGCCAAACAGGTGTGACCAACTGAACTATTTGTTTAATGTTCTTTGGTAGGTTTTATTTCTGTGTACTATTGAATGTGAACTGACAGCTGAGATCTGTCATGTTGATTTGTGTGTATGTCGAAAAAACATTTTTTTATGCAACCAGTTCAATGAATTGGTTTCCTGAATGAATTGTTAAATAATTTATATAAAACTATGTTTTTTTTTTATTTTAGATACTTTAGTAATCCCAGAGGGAAATTCTTTAAGGCTGCTGCCAAGCAGTGTCATACAATGACTAGCAAGGTGCGCCACAGGCTAGGGTGAAGTGTCTTGCCCAAAGACACACAACATTGACTCTAGGGAGGAGTTGGGATTGAACCACCAACCTTCCGGTTATTGGACAACCCTGCTATACCACTGTGGCGCTGCTGCCCCGAAAACACAAAGGCACTGCTGGGACATGTTCAATCAATTGTACTGCATTTCTGCAGTATCATTTCCTTAACATAGCATGTAACACTTGATAGCCCTGATTGTCTGTAGACAGTTGTCAATTAATAAATTCAAATTAATTCTATAAAACCTGACTTATTTTTCTACGAAGGTTTGAATTTTGAGACTGTTTAAACAAGAGAGAAAAGTGTGACAATGTGCTGCTATGTGGTGGCAGGGCAGCAAGTAGGTGGGCCCTGGTAAGAAAAAGAGGGGCTGCCCAGCTGTAGCAGTGGTGTAAAACAGCTGACCCTGGCGAGACAGGGGGCTAACCCGGCACAAGTAGGCACACACACACGGCCAGGTGCCATGGATGGACAGTGGCAGAAGATTAAAAGATGAGTAGCAGTCAAGGAGGGGCTTGATGGCTTTAGAAGGAAGGGATTATGCCTTGTTTTTGCAACCGGTTGCTGACTCAGGTCTTCTCGTATCATTTTTGATCTGCAATAAAGACTCTGACTCTGAGTTTGCCTGTCTACAGTTGTCTTTGTGACTGTTGGTTTTGTAGATGTGAGCTTTATTGACCTCAGTTCTCATATTTCAAAAGAATGTACAGAACAACAACAATTTGTTATATCTTCCATCATTATTTCAGGTGAGGGAAATGAGGAAATAGTTCTTAGAAACGACACAATTTATTAGCCTCTGTCTAGCAACTTGGCAGAGCTCAACTCATCCTCATACAGGGGCATACTCAACATTACATGCTTACGTACAACGTAACTATGGTTACCCGTAGGGACCAAAATACATAACAATTTGGACTACTGGTAAATGATGGCTTTAGAGGACCTGCACAGCTCAGCTGAAATCATTCAGACCTCAGTGCTACATATGATGGTATCATTTGATGGACTGTGTAGTCCTGTTTGGATGTCAGATTTTATAAGGTCCATAGCTTCTGTTTTACAATGTGTTATTTTTGGCCCACAAGCTAAACAGAACCAGAAGTGCAAAAATTGACTGATGAAAATGATATTGAGCATTTCCTTACCTCTTTTCACATCTGACAACATCATTTCACAGACACTTTGTGATGAAATGACGTCAGCACAGTGTGTGTAGTGTGTACTTGTAACATCAGCTAGACCCATGTAGAAGGCAGATGTGGACTTTTGTTCAATAAGTGTCTTTGACTGCTGAGATTTTCAAACAGGTCTCTGAATAATAGGAGGAGGATCCTGCTGTGAGCTCCACTGGAGACACTGCTGCTGCTTCTTACTTCTTGGACCACCCGTTATTAATACATTGTGTTGAACAGGTGTACATAATAAAGTGTCTGCTGGGTGTAATGTTGTTATTACTCCCATCAGTGTTTTACAAAATCTTCTCATATGTCCTGTTTATTTCTGTTACCAAAAAAGAGTCCAAACAAAACAACAGTGTGTTTGGGATGTCTCACAGCTTGTTCTCCTCCTCTGAGCACAACTTTTTTTCTGGGGTCATATTTAAATACTGTTGTGTAATTGGTCAGAATTTTGAAAAGTGTGTAGTGATTGGAGAAAAGTGGAAAAGCCTCTCCACTAACTGAGAATCCACACAGGTCAAACAGTACTGTCTGCCAGACCTGTGGTTCAGTCTATTATCATGCTAGGCGCACGTACACGCCCACCTCTGAACATTATCAGCTTGTTACACATTAAGGAAACTGGTGTTTGGGCAAAAAAGCAAAACCATGGAATCATGAATAGTATCAACAAATCTTCCTCCTCCTCCTGAAATGACTGCAAACCTGATGCTCCGCTTCTTTGTCTCCAGGAGTCCTAATTCAAAGGGACTGTTTTCATTTGTTGATGTTTACATGTAGAATGTGTGATTTATGATGCTTCTGCTCAGATGTTTTCATGATGTTTTACCACGATTAAAGAACACGGTGATGTAGTGACTTGTTATAATTAATGTAAGTACTAAATGGTATTAAATACTAAAGTGTGGAATGAGAAGAGACTCATGTGTCTGCATGTCAGTAACACAAAAGAACAGCTTAGCAGAACGGTTGTCATGTGATTGAGGTTTGACTGAGAGCTCGTTCGTTCGAATCAATGAATTGCTAAGAATGTGAATCAAATAAATGAATTTTGGAAAACAGTATTTTCTTTAAATACACAGCAAAAATAAACAAATAGCATGCAGACATGAAAGAAATGACACACTGCTGTAACAATGGCAAAGCAGTGAGCCCCCTGCTGGTGATCAGCTGCATGTACCAGAAGCAGAGGAGGATCCGACTGTCTGACCTCTGATTCTTCTGTCAGCATCAGACACATCACAGTTTGATCAGTTTTCAGATCACACACAGCAGCATCAGTAACACTGAGCAGACATTACACACTCCATCAAACACACACACACACTGCTCACTTATAACAGGGATAATAAGTAAAGTTCTTTACAATAAATTCACATTCACATTTTATTATCACTTCACACATGGCACAGTATATATGGCAGAGAGTTAAAGGTGGAATATGTAGTCAGAGTTAATACCAAATATTGACACTAGGTGGCAGCACTTCAGCCTCCATCCACTGCTGCACTACCAGCACCACTCTCAGTGCTTTTTGTTTCCATTGACTGTACAACATGATTCAATCCATGTTATTTATATGACAAACTATGTGTAGTGTTTCTATGTGTGTAGCTGACATGTTGCTCAGCTTCCATTGGACACATATACTAGATGGAAGCTGCAGCAGGATTGGCTGATGACTGATCACAGGTGTGAACAATCAGCCGGTGACGAGTGGAGCAGGAGCAGCTGCCCATGCTGCAGAGACACAAACAGCAGCAGCACTCTGTGACCCATGTCCACTCTGTGTGTCCTCCAGACAGTCTTAAGATTAAGATTAAGAAACCTTTATTAGTCCCACAATGGGGAAATTGCATTTTTGCAACAGCAGGTACAGACAGCAAAGGATAAGTTAAGAAAAGATATATATGATAAAATAAACTACCAATAAAATATAGAATAGAATCATCAACAGTTTACATATGAACAGTTATTGCACAGGTGAGTGGAGGGAGAAGTGGTCTGTAAGAAAACTGTACATAGTGCATCAGAAACTAAATAAATAATGTGTTGTACACTGTGGTGTGTGAATATTGCTCCTATCAGAAGTGGTTATTATACAGTCTGACAGCAGCAGAGGTTGTGTGTAATGACGCGGCTCACCAGCAGAGGGCGTGTGACGGAGCAACAAGCAGAAACTACAGAGGAGAAGAGACACAACAAAGATCAGAACAGACACACTCAGCTCTTCTCTCTGAGACCATGATGATACCGTCACATATCATCACTGCACATGTTTTTGGCTGCATGTCTGGAAATGAGAGGAGACAGAACATTATCATACATGTTGCATAAGTAAAGTCACATGACATGCACCACTGTAAATAAAGGAAACCACATCCAAGACACTTAGAGCACAGAGCCCAAGAAATAATATAATCTAAAGCTCACAAGACACAAGACGAACAGAACAGAACAGAACAAATACTTTATTTATCCCAAACTGGGAAATGTTTTCTATTGCAGCAGCAATGTACAGGGTCAGTATCATCCTATCTGCTGGTAAAAGTCTTTCTCCCCGTCGGGGAATCGAACCCCGGTCTTCCGCGTGACAGGCAGAGATACTATCCACTATACTAACGAGGAATGCTGACAACCACCATCTGTCATAGCAGCAGCCACCTGGTGCGGTCATGTGTCAGCTGGGGTGTGACGGAGTGGCTACGTCAGTAACTGTGGGCAGACTGCAGGTGTGTGTGCACCCAGACACACACAGGTCCCAGCTGAGAGCAGCCGGACCTTCCTGTCCTCCTGTCCATCGCTGTCCAAGGTGAACCGACACCACCAGACCACAGGGCCATTATTTATTTAGCAGGAAAGAAGAAGATGCTCTGCAGCATTCAGGTGTGTTAACACAGTGCAGAGAGAGGAAGACATGAACAATGGTGTCAGAGCAGCAGCTGTTGCTGCATCAACCTGGAAATCAAACTGTTTATATATATGCACAAACTGTACGTTCATAAGTCACATGACATGCACACTGTAAATAAAAAGGAAACCACATATTTTTAAGACTCTTAGAACACAGACAGAAGTATGGATTATATATGGTTACAATCAAAAATAACTGAATGCAAATAAATGATTTTGTGGAATTTAAATCAAAACCTAAAAACACCAGAATCAGCAAATCACATGTTTGCATTACAGTGGTCCCTCCTATAACCAGTTCACCTCTCACCTTGTTTTTCTCTTACAGCTCATTGAGTTCTGGTCCGGATAGTCCGTAGACCAGTGTCAGTCCATCTCCAGAATGCAGAATGCTGCTGAAACAGGTTTGATCTTTGGTTTCATTCTGTAATACTGGACTTATTTCCTACGAAGGTTTGAACTCTGACAGTGTTTAAACAGAGAGAACGGAGTTTAAAGTGTGCAGTGAGGGGTTCACAGCCTTAAAGCATCTAGAATAATCAAACATGGAGCTGACTACTTCCAGAGCTCCGCTGTCATGGCTCTGCAGGAGGCCAGCACCTGGTCGGCCTGTTCGAGGACACCAACCTGTGCGCCATCCACGCCAAGAGGCTCACCATCACGCCCAAAGACATCCAGCTGGCCCGCTGCATCCACGGAGAGAGAGCTTGAAGTGTCCGCGGCTCCTCAAACCACAGCGGCTCTTTAAGAGCCACCTCAGTGTCCTCTAAAGAGCGGCTCCTCATCCTCTGCCTCTGCTGCTCATCACTCTGTCTGATGCACAGAATAATCAGTCTCTTCTGAAATAAATATCATCTTTTATCTTTTGTAAGATCTTTGTAAGAAGATCTTATGGCCAGAAGCTGCACCAGACCAGTCTTCACCTGCCTGAGGACAGCACGTGATAATAATGATCACTGATTTTGTTCATATATATGTAATGTATTTTATTTAAATCCAAATACAGTAAACTGTTGCCAACATATCTGGTTTTCATTATTTGTGCAGCTTTTTAAAATAACAAAGACTGAATGTTTTCTGTAATAGACAACAAACACAGTTACAGTTGTTAAATGAACAGATATTTATTCTCATGTATGATCAACAAAAAAAGAACAGAAGCACCAAACATGTTAGAACCTGAAGAGATAACAGGCCAGCTCTAGGTGTGGGGCGCCTTCCTTCTATACAGGACTGTGTGTGTCAGCATGAGGATGCACCAGTCACCAGGTTGTCCACAGCATCATCTGAGCCTGCAGCTCCCTCAGAAACAACAGCTGGCTGCACCTGCTGCAGGAGGACCATGGTGAGGAGGTCAGAGGTCAGACTTGGTTCAGACGGAGCTCCAGCAGCTGGTGGATCTGCTCAAGGCTCAGGATTTGAATTCTGACCTGTCAATCAGTAAACAATAAACATTTATATATTGTCAATAAACAGAGCTTTACTGTCCTTGACCAGGTCTTACATACAGTATGATTGGTGTTCAGACTAAAGTAGAGCAGGTAGGTGTCTGGTGATGTGAGGTAGCTGAATATCTGTAGGGAGCACAGACTGCTCTGTAAACACCAGAGGAATATGGGCACCATGGCCGAGCTAAGGCCTCAGCCCAGAGCGCGCTCTGCCTCAGCATCATTGTCCTGCTGTCACTCAGCAGGCCACACCCATGTCCCACCCCCCCCCCCCCCCCCCGCAAAATCGGGGTCAAAACCTCAAAGGTGAAAAAAGGAGAGGCGAAAGCGAAAAAAGATTTGAACCTGAAAAGTAAATCTGAAGCTGAAAAAAAGATTTGAACCTGAAGAAACAAGATGTGAAACTGTAAAAAATTAAGATTTGAATCTGAATGAAAACAAAAACTCTGAAACTGAAAAAATGGTAAATATGAAAATAATGTTCATTGACATGAAACCTGAAAATAAACTATTTATTCAAAAGAATTTCAAAGTTGATTCCAAAAACATTTTGAACTGAAAAAAACAATCAAAACATAAATGAATAATGAATAAACATGAATGAATTTTATTTTTTCAGGTTAACAAAACTTATGACCCCGATTTGGCTCCATAAGACGCCTCACGAAACACACACTCGCTCTTTGTGAGAGATGTTAACTCTTCCATCTTATTACCCAGTGATCTAACATTACCCATGACGATAGAAGGAAGATACGGCTTGTATCTTCTTTTCCTCAGCTGTCTTCTTTTGCCCCCTCTGCTTCCACGTTGTTTCCTCCTCAGCTCTTTGGGGATTTCGTGTCGCTGGCCATACATCCCGCTGTGCTGGAGATTCATCAGCTGATCCCTGGTGTAAACAATGGAGCCCTGGCGTGTTTCCGTCACGGCCGAGACGCGGCATGATAAAAGTGCTCCAAAAGCGATGAAGACCACGAAGAAAGTCCGAAAAAGACGCATTATTGCAGTGCCTGACCGCTTATACTTCGATTTAGTACGAAGTAGAGTGTGTAGAGTAGGAATAAATTACGAAAAACAACTTAATACACCCGTGGTGTGCGGAGCTTCTCTGGCTGGCTGCTACCGCGAGGCCGCGCCGGAAGCTATATGAATGAATGAAGCTATATGTTTTAATGTAGGCACAAACATCCCTTTAATAAGAAAACAGCAAGCTGGTAGAGGCAGGACTGATGAGTTCCACTAGGTGTCAGTAAAGCCTGGAGAACTAACTGGTGGTTAATATTTGAATACAAATGTGTTTTTAATCCACCATTCAACCTTACATTATTATACATTACATTATACATTACATTATTATACCTTACATTATTCAACCTACATTCAGACGGGCCATACTACACTGTACATTTGCTTATTTTTAATACACATGAGGTCCAGAAGCCATTACTCTCACTGCTGAACTGACGGAAATGTTTCTACGTAAAATGCAGCACCTCCGTCTGGAGGAAGGCTCCACAGAGAGCCTGGTAATGAGAAAAATGATGTGGGGAAATGTTTCCAAAGGCCTCCGGGTCAGGTTAACTTTCTGTGTCAGGGCTGACACTTTGCACTAATTAAAATGTAGCATCAGAACGAAGACAGGAAGTTTCAGGTGAGTTTCTGTGGCCAAGAATTACTCATCATCTCAGATTTAAGACAGGATGACTCCAATGATGGACAGAACGAGGACAGACAGGTCAACAGAAAACAGCTCCACCAACACTTTGATTCGATGGACCTGCTAACAAACTGTCCTCGGTGGCGTTAATTAAAAACGCTGTTTGTGTGACACACAATGAGATTTCTGATCAAAGACGTCAGGATGTAAGCATGAAGCAGCCGAGCTCTGTTTATCACAGGCAGCAAACTGGCAGCTCAGACTCTCCTCCAAAAGGTGTAGCTGTTGGCAGGTGGAGGCTGGTGAGAAAACACTGTACAACAGTAATGAGAGGGAGAACACTGATGACCAGATAAATATGACAGCTAATGGAGTGGCCCTTCACAGTGTGAACTGGACTAAAGCAGCCTGCAGCCTGTTCTCTGCGCCCCGGCTGCCCTCGGCGGCCTCATGCTCTGTGAGTCCTGACAGCCACAACTCCCACAAGTTCAGTCCCCAAGATAACAAGAGGTGTCTGACTCGGTGGACTCTCCCTCTCAGCCACAGCGCTGACGGGCTCCTACACAATGTGAGCTGACAGAAACATGAGGCAGAGAGGGGAGAGGAGGAGGAGGAGGGCGGCTAATGTCGCCTGCCTGGAGACTTTTTTTGGCTTCACACAGTAAAACATGCAAATAAAAAACTGTGTGTGACTTCTTTCTAAACACACAACAGCTTTGATATTTCCACAAACAGGTGGACGTACCGCTAGGCTGTAGCTGCTTTCACTGATGTTATTAATGTGTCACAGACAGTAGCTCACAGTCAGCGTGTCCTCCATATTTCCAGCTGCTGGAATGATGTGTGTGTACATACCTGTTGTTGGTAGTGAGTGACGCAGGAACATCCCCTCCACCCACACTGGTCCTTTTTTTACACAGTGGTCACCAGGACTGTTAGCATCACCGCTAACAGGAAGGTTCTGTCATTTTAATGCTTCAGACTTCCACTCCAACCAGCCCGGCTCTCAATTCTGGTGGAAATCAGCTGAGAAGGATGTGACGCCTGCATGAAGCCAGCATTCAGAAAAGAAACAGAACATGTATCAATACCAAAGAAATTAACAGCAAGCGTCTACAGGTGAGCTCTCCTCTGACTGGCATACCTGTGGGTATCTTTGAGTTACATATTTAAGCTAGTTTGCTAACACAGACTAGCACTGGCGTTTCCTTACAGCTCTTGGACAGGTTTTTTTTTTTGACGGGGGTGCTTCCTTTGCCAGCAGCTCCTCCATCTCCATGGTTACAGATGTTTCCCTCCTCCTGTCTGTGGAGACACCAGATTTAAAACTTCAGTATTCCTACAGAAAGACTGAAGCTGCACCCCGATTATCTTTCTAGAAACTAAAATAGCAGCACCATACTTTAAATGGAACCTTCCTCCAATTATTAGTGTGAATTATTACTTTATTTAAACCATTTCCTTAGAAGGAACAGACGTGTGGCCCACAGAGACTCTGAGGTTCACTCCAGAGGAAAGGCTGTTTTTAAATTTTCTCTCACACAGTCTGATCATTTTAATTTACCCTGTATTAATCCAGGAGCCAGCACCTTATCACCCTGCAGACGGCCTGAAAAACAGCACCAACACCTCTGTTCTTTGAATTCCTGTCTCCCTGCACAGCTTACTGCAGAGGAGACAGCAGCATCACAAAGCTGTGAGTAAAACACACAAGATCTTTACGTATTTTCCACTTGTTGACAGCAAGCCTGAAGCTCTGAAGAAGAAGAAGAAGTTAACAAACCAAATAAACACTGGAAACATGGAGGACAGAAACACAGACGGGAACAGGCGCAAAGAGGAGCGCAAGACCTAAATACATGATACAGATGAACAACGGTTAACAGGACACAGGTGAAACAATGCAGGGCGGGAGGAAGGAGGGAAAACACCAGGAAGTAAAACAGACAAGGATACACAAGGAAGCAGGACAAACCCAGGAAAACACAAACACACCAAAATAACTAGACATGCCAAGGAAAGCAAGGGTTCAAATGAAAACAGACCCAACCAAACAAAGGGTCATGACAAGTGTACTAAATTACAGCTGGTTCATCCAATCAGCTGCTGAGTATTCTTTGAAAGCTGCTGTCCAAAGAACTCCAGCATGGAGAGAAGTTCCTGTCTATAGGGGGCGCCGTCCAGACTGTTCAGAGTCAATCTGCAGCACAGCCCGTACATAGACACATCAACCACCGATGGAGGCCTGTCATCGGTCCAATGTGAACTGACCAATCAGCAGCCATGAGCAGATAAAAGGTCATTTAGATAATCCAGTTCTAAAATATATAAATATATGATCAATACACTATTGGCCAACAGGTAACTAGATGACTGTCTCACAGCGCCCTCTAGGGGAACTGCAGCCAGCTTCTGACATGAACAGGAGGTGGACCGACTCTCTGTGGGACACTTCTGTCCCGTCCAGACCGCCAACGACGACCTCCATGATGTTCCTGTGAAACAACCCATCTACCATGTAAACCAGCTCTCTGATCCAATCAGCAGAGGTCGATTAACTTCCTGCCGTTCTTCAGCCAGCAGCTGGAGCGGAGTGATCAATGCCATCAAGCAGCATTAGCAGCTTGTTAGCAGCACAGCTCAGTGTGACTCACACTGCAGGCAGAGACCCTTCAGAGCACGGACAAAGCTCTGAGGACCAAAACCAGGAGATGCTGGGGAACAGAAATCTCAGCCGGCTGCACGTGTTATTTTATGTTCTTACTGGATGATGATGATGATGATGATGATGTCTGGAAATAGAACCAAACATTCTCATCTTTACAGATTCAGAGCAGACAACAGCCCCAAAAGCTCAGAGGTCTGTTCCATGTTGTTAACACTTCCAAAGGTGTTAATTAAAATTACCTGAGGACCAGAGAAGAAACTGGAGATAACTAAAGCCAAAATCAGCCACCAGAGTCTTTTATAAATTCTTGTTAAAACAGTCTTTGAAATACAGCACCGAGATAATCATCGTTAAGATGAGAGCGGAGCTGCACCAGTGAAACACGTTTAAACCACCTAACAGATAAAACACGGTTTAAATCTTACGGACGGAGCGCTCACACATCCTGGCTCCATGTTTGTGTGGAAGTTTAGGGTAGTTCGAGACGTTTTTTTCAGGCACGTGTGTGCCGTCCTGTGGTCATAACAAAGAAAACATGGTGACGAGTCCTGACCCTCACCATGGCAACCAGAAGGTAGGATAGGTGGAAGGTTGGATGGCTGCTTTATAGCAGATGAGCAGCTGTTTCAGAACAAGTTGTGTTACTTGCAACAGCCGGACTCTGGGACGAAGTGACGTCAGCAGATGTCGGGTTGTCCTCTGAGTCTCTGAAGCAACATGCGGCTCAGCTGGAAAACAGCTTCTGATGGAGCTCTGATAGTCTGACTTCATCTCTGAGAGGAAGAAGAGGGAGAAGCCGCTGCGCAGCGCGCGGACTCTCTCCAGCAGCAAAGTGCAGAGATCATCAGAGCTCCACATGAGCTGAACATGAAGAGACACAGTCCGCTAGCAGCTCCTTCACTGTCGGCCTGCAGCGCTGCTCCCACACTCATCTGGACTCTTTCATCCACACACAGAAAACACGAGCGGAACATTCAGCCTGCAGAGGAGCTGCCTTGGATTGAGTCTCCGCGGTTCTCATGGTGTGTTCAAGGACCGCCTCCTATGGCGCCAAATCGGGGTCATAAGTTTTGTTCACCTGAAAGAATAAAATTCATTCAAACACTAAAATTTGAAACTGAACATTTATGTTTTGATGTTGATTTTTTTCAGTTCAAAATTCTTTTTGAATCAACTTTGAAATTCTTTTGAATAAATTGTTTATTTTCAGGTTTCATTTCAATAATTATTTTCATATTTACCAACAACAACAAGAGTATCCACGTCAAGTTCGTTTGATTACCGATTAAACAGACACTCAGAAAAACTGGTAAATGGAATAAAACCTGCATAAAAGGCAGAAAGCTGCCGACCAGAGCCTGTTAGCATCACGTTAGCATCACGTTAGCAAACGTAGCCTGGTGAAAGCTGACAGCGTCTTCTCCTACTGGCAAAACATTCAGCTCAACAAGTAACTGAATGCTGAGTAAACTGGCTACGCAGTGATGAAACATACTAATAATAAAAAACTCATACGTGATCAGCCTACCTGTCTGGAAGTACTGTGGCCACCGCAGCGTAGCATGTAGCCGCTTCTGCTCGGCCAGTCGTCGCCAGGTGAAGTCGTACCGATAACCACTCTTGTCTCACATCTTTCTGCATCAAGACATTTTCTGGTTGTGGCTTTTCCGACTCACTGGTAATTTCTCTGCCATATTGCGCCGTATTCGGTGTTTTCACCAGTTGAGTCTCGCTGTAACTCAGCACTGACGCTCATTACTTCTCTGGTCCGCGGTTTGAGGAGCCGCGGACACTTCAAGCTCTCTCTCCGTGGATGCAGCGGGCCAGCTGGATGTCTTTGGGCGTGATGGTGAGCCTCTTGGCGTGGATGGCGCACAGGTTGGTGTCCTCGAACAGGCCGACCAGGTGCTGGCCTCCTGCAGAGCCATGACAGCGGAGCTCTGGAAGTAGTCAGCTCCATGTTTGATTATTCTAGATGCTTTAAGGCTGTGAACCCCTCACTGCACACTTTAAACTCCGTTCTCTCTGTTTAAACACTGTCAGAGTTCAAACCTTCGTAGGAAATAAGTCCAGTATTACAGAATGAAACCAAAGATCAAACCTGTTTTCAGCAGCATTCTGCATTCTGGAGATGGACTGACACTGGTCTACGGACTATCCGGACCAGAACTCAATGAGCTGTAAGAGAAAAACAAGGTGAGAGGTGAACTGGTTATAGGAGGGACCACTGTAATGCAAACATGTGATTTGCTGATTCTGGTGTTTTTAGGTTTTAATTTAAATTTCACAAAATAATTCATTTGCATTCAATTATTTTTGATTGTAACCATATATAATTCATACTTCTGTCTGTGTTCTAAGAGTCTTAAAATATGTGGTTTCCTTTTTATTTACAGTGTGCATGTCATGTGACTTATGAACGTACAGTTTGTGCATATATATAAACAGTTTGATTTCCAGGTTGATGCAGCAACAGCTGCTGCTCTGACACCATTGTTCATGTCTTCCTCTCTCTGCACTGTGTTAACACACCTGAATGCTGCAGAGCATCTTCTTCTTTCCTGCTAAATAAATAATGGCCCTGTGGTCTGGTGGTGTCGGTTCACCTTGGACAGCGATGGACAGGAGGACAGGAAGGTCCGGCTGCTCTCAGCTGGGACCTGTGTGTGTCTGGGTGCACACACACCTGCAGTCTGCCCACAGTTACTGACGTAGCCACTCCGTCACACCCCAGCTGACACATGACCGCACCAGGTGGCTGCTGCTATGACAGATGGTGGTTGTCAGCATTCCTCGTTAGTATAGTGGATAGTATCTCCGCCTGTCACGCGGAAGACCGGGGTTCGATTCCCTGACGGGGAGAAAGACTTTTACCACCAGATAGGATGATACTGACCCTGTACATTGCTGCTGCAATAGAAAACATTTCCCAGTTTGGGATAAATAAAGTATTTGTTCTGTTCTGTTCTGTTCGTCTTGTGTCTTGTGAGCTTTAGATTATATTATTTCTTGGGCTCTATGCTCTAAGTGTCTTAAAAATATGTGGTTTCCTTTATTTACAGTGGTGCATGTCATGTGACTTTACTTATGCAACATGTATGATAATGTTCTGTCTCCTCTCATTTCCAGACTGTCTGGAGGACACACAGAGTGGACATGGGTCACAGAGTGCTGCTGCTGTTTGTGTCTCTGCAGCATGGGCAGCTGCTCCTGCTCCACTCGTCACCGGCTGATTGTTCACACCTGTGATCAGTCATCAGCCAATCCTGCTGCAGCTTCCATCTAGTATATGTGTCCAATGGAAGCTGAGCAACATGTCAGCTACACACATAGAAACACTACACATAGTTTGTCATATAAATAACATGGATTGAATCATGTTGTACAGTCAATGGAAACAAAAAGCACTGAGAGTGGTGCTGGTAGTGCAGCAGTGGATGGAGGCTGAAGTGCTGCCACCTAGTGTCAATATTTGGTATTAACTCTGACTACATATTCCACCTTTAACTCTCTGCCATATATACTGTGCCATGTGTGAAGTGATAATAAAATGTGAATGTGAATTTATTGTAAAGAACTTTACTTATTATCCCTGTTATAAGTGAGCAGTGTGTGTGTGTGTTTGATGGAGTGTGTAATGTCTGCTCAGTGTTACTGATGCTGCTGTGTGTGATCTGAAAACTGATCAAACTGTGATGTGTCTGATGCTGACAGAAGAATCAGAGGTCAGACAGTCGGATCCTCCTCTGTGACACCTTTAACATCATATCAGAAATCTCTGTCTGCTTCTGGTACATGCAGCTGATCACCAGCAGGGGGCTCACTGCTTTGCTGTCACTCAGTGTAACAATGGAACTGTTAGAATGATGGTGCGGCTCACACAGGTGTGTGTGGTTGAGGTTAATCAGTGCAACAATGTCAGCTTCTCTCTACAGACTGTGAGAGAAACAGTCTGACTGAAGACAGGAGGAGGCAGAAATGTCACTGTGTGGATGTCAGCTGCCAGAAAACACCACAGAAGAAGAAGAAGAGGCAGAGGAAGAAGAAGAACAGAGAGGGGGAAGTGTTTGTGGTGACGGTGGATTGGAGTAAAGCTCAGCTGCTACAACAGAACAGTTTCTGAACACATGTGTAGCCACCAAAACTACACCTGGTACAACAAAGGATCACAGTGAGTGGAGGACCAAGGCTGGAACCAGAGGACCAGAGCTGAGCTCTGGAGGCCAGAGAAGTCCTCCTGCAGCCTCTGCTGAGTTTGTTCCTTTTGACCCCCTGTTCTTTGTTCTTGCTGATCTTTTTGCAGTGTTTTGCTGATTTATCTATGTAATTATATCATGTGAGGATGTTTTGACATAGCAGATCATCATTTCACTGTGATTCAGATCAAATTCAGATCACAGAAAGGCCTTCCTGTTCTCACTTCAGTGAATGAATTATGGTTTTGTATATTCATTGGTCAACAGTGGTGGAATTGTAACCTTTTAAATGGGATTCTGTTTGGTTACCATAGAAACCACTGAGGAGGCACTGATGGCTGTGGGGTTGTTGGGGTTGCTGCTGCTGAGTGGAGTGGTTCTGGTGGTCATTATGATGGAGATGCTGCAGGGTTCGTTGTGTTGGTGGTTGTGATGGGATGGTGGTCCCTGATAGGGGTGCTGCCGAGTGGGGTCATTGTGGTACAGGTTAGGGGTGTGAAGTGGTCCCTCTCAAACCTGCAGTAGAAAGTCTTGAGGTCGCCAGCAGTGGGGGAGGTCGTCTCCTGTGGTTTGTGATCTCCACACTGATGCATGGTCGTTAGCAGAAAAGCTGTTTTTCAACTCTGAGTATTCCCTTTTTGCCACCTTGATTTCCTTGGTGAGAGGGTTTCTGGTCTGCCTGTACACTGTCAGAAAAAAGGGTACAACTGAGGTCCATTTTTGTTCCCTAAGGTACAACTGCTGATGATTTACCCTCACAGGTTCCAAGCTGATCCCCATGGTACTTAAATGTACCCTTTTGTGTCAAAATGGTACATTTAAGATCCAAAATGATCAATGGTCGACATCTGTACCATTTTTTCCACAAACAGGGGTACAATGACCAGGTGAAGCTGTCAGTGACAGTTGGGGGACTGTATGGTTTGTGCACCAGAACTGGCTTAGTTTGTTCACACTCTTATTTTTAATCCCAAATTTCCAATATTAATCCTAATTTCCAAAATGTAGGTGATGCAGTTGGACAAAATTTAGTCACACAAAAATAAAATAAAGAAAATCAGTGGTATCACACATTACTAATATTTAAGCTGAACCCAGCTACAGAACCTATTAAAATTTTACAGTAAAAAGCCCAATTTCAAAAATGCTAAATATTAAAGGGTTGAATCACAATGATGTGACCAATGACCATGTGACCAATAACGGCTCACACAAGCGCGTTCCTTATGCAGCAGAGGTCTTAATCGCCCTCACCAGTTCGCGCTCAAATTCGAGTTGGAGCTCTCTACAGAGGAGCTCCTTCAAAAGCCTCAGGAAAGTGGCAGCTTGGCAGAAGAAGAATTTCCCTCTGGGATTAATACAGTATCTAAAATAAAAAAATAAAATAAAAAAGACCAACTCCTTGTTGTTGACACTTTTCAGTTCCTCTCTAACTACCACACAGCTTTACAAGTGCTACTAGTGAAGTATTGGAAGCATCAGACTTTTAATCTGAGGGTCCAGGGTTCAAGTCCCTGTTTGGGCGGAACACTTTGTACTCCCTCTTGCTTGTACTCCCCTTCCCTCTCTGTTAATGTGCTTGGACAGAGCTCTGTGAACAGCCAGCCTCTTTGTGTCTTGCCCTCCTTGTGCAAGGTGTCAATGGTCGTCTTTTGGGCAACTGTCAAGTCAGCAGTCTTCCTGTGGTTGTGCAGCCTACAGAACTAGACTGAGACCAGATGTAACAAAATAATGTATTTCGCTATTTTTAACATCACAATTTGTTACTGAGTACACTTATTATTTTGAATAATGACCGGCCTTTTCTTAACCAATAAAGATACCAGTTACAAACTGACCAACATGGCTGACGTTTGACTGACTGACTGACAGTCCGTCCTATGACAGCCAGGTGCACGGTCACTGAAGGGGACATCTGATTGGACCCTTGGACCTGATATAAAAACCGTGTGGCGCGAACGACGGTCAGACCCTCCTTCATCAGCTTACGAGAGGTAAGGCCTGACAATTGATAACGGAGGAGATGAGGCTGGAGAGGGAGGGAGAGAGGGGGGAGAGAGAGAGAGAGAGAGGGAGAGAGAGAGAGAGCAAGAGGGAGAGAGAGAGAGGGAGGGAGAGAGAGAGGGAGAGAGAGAGAGAGAGGGAGGGAGAGACAGGAGAGAGAGAGAGGGAGGGAGAGAGAGGGAGGGAGGGAGAGAGAGAGGGAGAGGAGAGAGCAAGAGAGAGGAGAGGGAGAGGGAGGGAGGGAGAGGAGAGAGCAAGAGGGAGAGAGAGAGAGGGAGGGAGAGAGAGAGGGAGAGGAGAGAGCAAGAGAGAGAGAGGGAGAGGGAGGGAGGGAGAGGAGAGAGCAAGAGGGAGAAAGAGAGAGGAGAGAGAGGGAGAGAGAGGAGAGGAGAGGGAGAGAGGAGAGAGAGGAGAGAGAGAAGGGGGGGGGGGGAGAGGGAGGGAGAGAGAGAGAGGAGGAGGAGAGAGCAAGAGAGAGAGAGGGGGGGAGAGAGAGAGAGAAAGAGGGAGAGATAGAAAGGGAGGGAGAGAGGGAGAGGAGAGAGCAAGAGGGAAAGAGAGAGAGGGAGGAAGAGACAGGAGAGAGAGAGGGAGAGAGAGAGAGGGAGGGAGGGAGAGGAGAGAGCAAGAGGGAGAAAGAGAGAGGAGAGAGAGGGAGAGAGAGAGAGGAGAGGGAGAGAGGAGAGAGAGGAGAGAGCAAGAGAGAGAGAGGGGGGGAGAGAGAGAGAGAAAGAGGGAGAGATAGAAAGGGAGGGAGAGAGGGAGAGGAGAGAGAGAAAGGGAGGGAGAGAGGGGGGAAAGAGGGAGAGAGGAGAGAGAGGGGGGGGAGAGGGAGAGAGGAGAGAGCAAGAGGGAGAGAGAGAGAGGGAGGGAGAGAGAGCGAGAGGGAGAGAGAGGGGGAGAGAGAGAGGGAGAGAGAGAAAGGGAGGGAGAGAGAGAGAGGGAGGAAGAGACAGGAGAGAGAGAGAGGGAGAGGAGAGAGAGAGCGAGGGGGGAGAGAGAGAAAGGGAGGGAGGGAGGGAGAGAGGGAGAGGAGAGAGAGAGAGGGAGAGCGAGAGGGAGAGAGAGGGGGGAGAGAGAGAAAGGGAGGGAGGGAGGGAGGGAGGGAGAGAGAGAGAGGGAGAGGAGAGAGCGAGAGGGAGAGGAGAGAGCGAGAGGGAGAGGAGAGAGAGGGAGGAGAGAGAGAGAGAGGGAGGGAGAGAGGGGGGAGAGAGGGAGGGAGAGACAGGAGAGGGAGAGAGGAGAGAGAGAGAGGGAGAGAGAGAGAGGGGGAGAGAGACAAGTCATGTTACAAGTTGGGAGGCTCAGGCATTGTTTTATATCTGTCATGTCAAAGTTTATCCAAAATATTGAGTTGGAGTTATTAGTGTTTGTATTGCAGCAGTTTTAAATGGTGTTTTCCACTTAGGTCCATTAACTCCTATTATAATACTACATTTTAATATCAGAGCCATAACAACATGGAATCATGCATTTCTTAATGTAAGGGTTTCATTTGTGAGGACATGTCAAAGTTCATGATCATAAATTCAGCTTCACATTCTTCATTTCACTGCTTCTAAGACAAAAACATGTTCTGACCTGAAATCACAGTCAGTGATTCAAATGAAAGTGAAACATCATCAACATTTAAAGCACAAAGTTGAAGCTGCTGTCACTTCCACACACTCTGCTTCTACACACAGCACAGACTCACTGAGGAACCACGACCCAACCAGAACCCAGCATGTAGAGGCTGAGTGAATGTGGTGCTGAAGGTGTGGAGGTGGATCAGTGTGTCAGAGGAGACTCTGTAGAAGGACAGAGTGCCAGCAGGACAGTCCACATACACTGCTGCTCTGTGAGAGCCAGAGGAGGAGGAGATGGATGTTACTCTGTCATTGTGACAGACAGAGTAACCACGATCAGAGCAGAACAGACTCCAGGACTGATTGTTTCTTCCAAACATGCAGTAATCTCTGCCTCCTTTCCTTCTGACTCTTCTGTAACTCACTGATATATTAACCACTCCTCTCCACTCGACCTCCCAGTAACAGCGACCAGTCAGAACATTTCTACACAGCAGCTGAGGACACCAGTCAAATCTGTCTGGATGATCAGGATATGGCTGCTTCTCTCTCACATATGTCACCTTCCTGTTGTTGTCAGACAGTTTGAGGTTTGTGTTCACTGAGTTTGTGTCGACTTCAAGTTGACAGAAATCTGATGGAGAGAAAAAGACACAGCTGCAGTTTATCATCTGACACATCTGATGGCTTCATTCTGTCTTTACTGACTGATGTGTTGTTCATTCATACAAAGTTTATCATCAGACTTTTTGTCACTAATGTTTGAATGAACAAACACACAACTATCAGCTTTGTGTTCAAACACAAACTGGATATTTGCAGCAATGTGAGTAAAGACAGACGACACATTTAGAACATGAGAAGAACAGCAGCATCAACTGTATCATTGGATAAAGAGCATCATCCAAAAGCTCCTTCATCAGAGTCTGGAGGAGGATCTGGACTGAAAGACCAGACTCAGACCTCCTGATCTATCCTGATATTGTTCCACTGTTACTATTGTAAATACTTATTCCGCTTCTGTATTATTCTCCTTCTTCTGGACACATTTTCAGCAGAACTAGTCCCACAGCTTTAATGTGAGCGACCTGAAACTTTTACAGGACGTCCGGCTGTACCGGGACACCTGTGCTGTGACTTTTCTTTCCGTTCCGACGTACGGTTTTCACGTAAATCGCAAAAAACCAGTGGGCGAACGACATAGACGGTGAATGGGGAGAGAGAGAGAAAAAGGCAAAAGTCACAAAACCAGGAAGCCGAAAACTGAGGGAGCCGTTTCCATGGTAACCTCCACAGGTGCTCTGACTGACTTCTCTGATGACATCAGCAAAGATGGCCGCTCCCATTAAAAATGCATTGGGTTCATTCAAACCAATGTAACTTCACTGTATTGATCCATACACAGGCAGACACACACACACACATACACAACCATACAGAAACATACACAACTACACTCGCACACACACACACACACACACACACACACACACACAGATTTTCAAAATAAAAGCCTCCAAATCATTACACACCTTACTAGGCCTGGTAAACTACATACAAGCCACCCAGAAATATGCAGACACACACTATACACACCTGCCAACACACAGACACACAAACATGGTTTTTCAAAATAAAAGACCCTGCACAATAACAGGATATGGCTGACGTGTAGATTTTCAAAATGAAACACTTAAACATGTTTTAATGCATTAGGGAGTGTCCCAGTATCCCAGATCGGATAAACAGAATACACAGAATATTCATTTCAACTGCAAACTGCTCATAAGGAGTTGGACTTTATCATACTGAGTCCTCATGTTCATGTCTTTTACCAAACTTCATAAAATAGCAGCCAAAGTCACATCCACATCTTTAGGATTCCTCCATTCAGAATGAATGGAGAAGCTTGGGGCCTATTAAACCTTATATAAAACCAATCAGAAACACTGTAAAAGCATGAAATGTCATCAGTGGCATCTTTCACATCTGCCGGTGATCAGGAATGAGGTTTGGTGTATAATGGGGCGGACCGGCAGCAGAGTGTGGGTGAGCGCGCATTGGCCCACTCAAAATTTCTTGTGAAATTTTCTAGGTTATATATACAATAGTTATTTCTATTTTCTTCCTGTTTGGTTCTTCTTCCTTATGTTCCTTTCTTTGGTTGGGATTGTTGGTGCATTATCATTGAGGGTTCTTCCTGTAGAACAGACCAAAAGTCCAGTTCATATGTTCACTGGGCCGAAGCCTCTGTCATAAAATCAATAATGTCCTAATATGCCACCAGTACTGTTGTCCACAGGATGAAATCACACCTTTAAAAATGATTATTATTTACCTAAAACTCCTGCTGGGGAGTAATAAACTCCAGTAAACACCAAAGAAATCCAACCGCCGAGGCTGCGCTACAACAGCTCTGATGGACTGATAGAACACTGACTCATGCACAATAACATGAGGAAAGACTGAGTCAAACTTACACTTCCTCAGCCCAGGTTTTAACCACTGCTCTCCACCATGCTCCACCCTGCAGGAAGAAACACAGTCAGAATGATTTTCTAACCAACATGAGTCCAAACTGCTGATCAACATGAAGCAGAGTTCCTCAGTTTGTCAGAGACACACAAACAGACTGAAACTCATCTGTGTCGACTCCAGAAGAGTCTCTCCTGATCTGCTCTGTGTTTATTCATGTCCTCCATTCTGTGAAATATTGCTCTCTGTCAGTGCTTTACTGTAAAATCCTCTTCATGCAGCAACAGTGTAGGTTTGATCTCAGCATTGTGCATTTATCCAAAGCAGCAAACAAGCCACACTGTCTCTGACTGTTTGTTCCTTTCACTCTATATGCAAACACAAGCCTGGTTCACATGTGTCATGGATGGAAGAGTTTCTGACACACTTCAAATAAATACATTCACTCATGTCTGTGTGTAGTTTTACAGTGATAATATTGTAGTGTCTCCCTGCTCTCTGTCTCTGACTGAAGGAACTCCTCCTTCTACCATTGTGTTGTTGTCTCCTCTGAAGCTTCACATATGGATTGTTTCAGGAACATTTGTTTGTGGAAATAATTCAGTGCTTCTTACAGCTGAGGACATTAATAAGTAGGGCATCATTTTGTATTTGATCTGCACTAAGTGTGACTGAAAATCAGTCTGTTTGTATTTTGACATGAAGAACATGTATAAAGAAAAGTGAAGTTAACATGATGGACACTTAATGATGGAGGAAGATGAACATCAGGGATCAGTGATTATTTCTTCTCTGCAGTTTCAGTCCATCCATCAACAGCTGTGGATATATGAGCTAAACTGACAGACTGAGGAGGACTCATGCTCTGTGGTCTCTGTGTACCTGAGAGTGTCCAGACTACA
Source organism: Parambassis ranga (assembly GCF_900634625.1). Classification (NCBI taxonomy): domain Eukaryota; kingdom Metazoa; phylum Chordata; class Actinopteri; family Ambassidae; genus Parambassis; species Parambassis ranga. The sequence continues at coordinate 2,957,811 of NW_021144767.1, forward strand.
ATCTGGACTGTTGAGTAAAGCAGACAGCAGCTCCACTCCTGAGTCTCCTGGATGATTGTAGCTCAGGTCCAGCTCTCTCAGATAGGAGGGGTTGGAGGTCAGAGCCGAGGCCAGAGAAGCACAGCCCTCCTGTGTGATCAGACAACCTGACAGACTGGAGGAACAAAACATGTCATGAACTCAAGAAGAAAGAAGGAAAATCCAACAGATCTTCAACATGAACATGAAGCAGAATTTAACTGATGATCAACAAGCTGGATCCTGACCTGAGAGTCTTCAGTCTGCAGTCTGGACCCCCTAATCCATGAGACAGCTGCTTCACTCCTGAATCCTGCAGGTCGTTATTATCCAGATCCAGCTCTCTCAGACTAGAGGACTGGGAGCTGAGGACTGAGGACAGAGCTTCACAGCTTCTCTCTGAGAGGTTACAGCTGCTCAGACTGAAAGAAATGCAAATTAGTTGTTATTAATGAATGAATGGAAATTTGTTGTGAATAATGACAATCAAGATCTTTTTACTTGTGTAGAATTCAGTGCACATTAGTGTCAATCTGAAAGCCTCCACATGTCAACACATGAACTGCATGTAGAAAAGCTTCAAACATAATGTTAAGGTATGCATTTAAATGATCAACAACCAGATCCTGACCTCAGTGATTCCAGACCACAGTCAGCACTCTCCAGTCCAGCACAAAGAAGCTTCACTCCTGAATCCTGCAGGTCATTATTATCCAGGTCCAGCTCTCTCAGACTAGAGGACTGGGAGCTGAGGACTGAGGACAGAGCTTCACAGCTTCTCTCTGAGAGGTTACAGCTGCTCAGCCTGAAAGAAATGAAATGTGTACATTTAACAATACTGAATAATTGTAACAAGTAGAGCAGTGCAATGAAAAAAACAATTCTACAACATGAAAGGACACTATTGTCTAAGCTTAGTAATGTCAGTGGTTATAATTTGTGAATTATGTTTGTACATTTTTAT